>NC_069500.1:1251930753-1252119291 GCF_027579735.1 Bombina bombina
GTTGACTGGTCATATCTACGTGCCACCTTGGAGTCTATGGGCTTGGGCCCTAAAATATTAGATATCATTTTTTCCCTTTACTCTCACCCCAACGCCAGGATATCCTTGAACGGAACTTTATCTGCCCCTTTTAAAATAACCAATGGAACCCGTCAGGGATGCCCCCTATCTCCCCTTTTTTTTGCCTGCTTTATCGAAACCCTGGCATCTAAGATAAGGCAAAACCCAAACATAAAAGGGATACAAATAGGGTCACAATCATATGTCCTTTCCCTTTTCGCAGACGACATTTTATTCACACTTACTGAACCAGAACACTCTATTCCCCCACTACTACACGACTTCCAACAGTTTCACAAACTCTCCAACTTTAAGATCAACTCTACAAAATCTGAGGTACTAAATATTAATCTAGATAAGGACACTCTACTCAGGGTTAAACAAATGACTCCCTTTACCTGGTGCAAAAACTCACTACACTATCTAGGTATAGAACTAGCAGCTACACTAGAAGAAATCTTTACCAAAAACTACGAACCTATTAAAAAAACTATAGTTAGAGACCTATCATCCTGGCTATCCAAAAGACTTTCATGGTCAGGTAAAATAAACACCCTTAAAATGAATATTTTCCCAAGACTACTATACATCATGCAAGCACTACCTATTCCTTTACCAACATCATACCTTGCAAGTATTCAAAAAGCATTTAGTGATTTTGTGTGGGCCAGAAAACCTCCTAGAATCAATCAGAACATTATGCAAAAACCTAAGTCGCAGGGAGGACTGGGTATTCCTAATATAGCGCTTTACAGACAATCCATCTTTTTGCAAAGAATAATAGATCGGCACATTCACCACGATCACAAAAGATGGGTACAACTAGAACATTTAATATCTGATACTCCCCACCTGGGCAGAATATGTTGGAGTTTGGAGAAAAATCACTACAAAAAGATACATAGCACTCCTTTAGTCAGGGAAACCTATGAAGTTTGGGAACGAGTCCTTTCCAAAACCACACACATCTCCTCCAAACCGCCCCCCCTCACCTCACTCATAGAAAACGGACAATTTACAATTGGCCACACTATCCTGACAACTTTAGCAGACTCTAACATCCGTGACTTCCCAGTTTGCAAAATAACATCGGGAGACAAAATCCTCTCCCAAAGCGAACTATTAGACAAAGGGTACACCAACTTCCATAACTGGTTTAATTACCACAGAGTTAACCGATTTATCTTGTCACATGATCAAAGTAGAAACATGGTTAGGCCACTAACAAACTTTGAAACACTTTGTACCAGGGCCCCTCCGATATCCCACACACTCTCGTTGATTTATCAAATACTCACAACAAACACTCCAGGCTATGTCACACCATATCTTGAGAAATGGGAGGATGACTTAGGAATCATAATACTTCATCAAACTGGCACATCAATCTTCCAAAACATCACAAAAACTTCAGTCTCGCTCTCCGTAGTGGAACTGAACTTAAAGATACTACATCGTTGGTACCTTACACCTAGGAAAATCCATCGCCTCTTCCCCCATAGATCAGACTGCTGTTGGAGATGTGGCCATAGTGGCAGCAGCATGGCTCACATGCGGTGGTGGTGTAATACCATCCAAACTGAAATAGAATCAATACTAGAGGTTCAGTTTCCTCTGGACCCCCTGTTGTGGTTGCTATGCAAACCCCCTAACATAAAACATAAACCCCATAAAAAGCTATTTTACGTGTTGACGAATAGCATTACATTTTTAATAGCAAAAAACTGGAAGAGTAGGACAGCCCCACCAATAACAATGTGGTCGCTTAGGGTATTGGAACTCCTAGAACTGGAGGAATACTTTTATATGAAAAATGACAAAATGGACGTATACGCAGAAATGCTAGCTATGTGGGAATGTTATCTCAAAACTCAAATACCAGCATAGGCAATCGGTCAGGTTAATATTTACAATATAATACACAGGGTTAGGGCGAAGCTTCAATCATGGGTATGGGCACCCCTCATTTGGTTCTACATATAATAATGACGTTTACAACTCCATGACAGGGTTCTGCGTGACAAGGGAAATGGGCAACATACCGTCCTTTGTGAAATCTCTACCTTGGCAGGGTGGATCAGCATTCTAATCTTTTCTTTCTCTCTCGCTTTCTTTCTTTCTTTCTTCAAACCCTTTCTATTCCTTTTCTCTTCTATCCCTTCCTAGTTTTCAAGCAATGTTATTAGCACCCACTTGGGTTTAAACATAAAAGAGGGGAGTTTACCCTCCTTCTTTACACTCATTAATACCTGTTTAAGATAAACTGTAACTGACAATATTATTCAGTTTGAAGGGAGCTGCGTCTCCTAGAATGTACATTGTAAACTCTAAACTTAGTTTTCTCTTTGTATGCTATATATTTTACACAATAAAGTCAGTTTTCAAAAAAAAAAAAAACTAAAAATCATATAATACTCTGATAAATGAAGAGTGAAAGAAACTGCAAACACTTGCCTGGCCAGAGTCTGTGTATACGTTACCACTACTAGTTTCATGGCCACGCCCCTTCCTCAGGTGTGTCACATGTCAGGGTTGACATGGTCTGTCAGTAAAATAAAGTGTTTTTTTCTACACATTGTGTATTTCTAGTTTATATTTGCTGTATACAGCGCTGTTTATATACTCTTTTTTTATATATATATAAAACCAAACACAGATTTCTTAATACAATACTTCCCCAAACACAATACTAAGTGCTGAAAGCCAACAGAACTAAAGGCAATGACTAGCTACATAAATGAAAGGTTCAGAGTTACCTCTAAAAAGTAAGCTCCATCGGCAGGCTCTTTTTATATACCCCAAGAATGTGAGCTCCTTGTGCCAAATCTCTCATTATATACCTGTATAATACTTCAAAATAACGGTAAGCTTTTTACAAATATAGCCACAAAAAAGTGCTGCCCCCCATTCAATCTGCTGCCCTAAGCAAGTGCCTTGTTTGCCTAGGCCAAAATACGCCACTGGGTGGATATAATAAAAAAAAGTAAACAGCATTAATGTAGGTGCTCAGTAGTATATATTCACTAACTCTGGTGGGGAAAGGCTTGGAATCCTACTATATTTAAGGCCCTCATGAAGCATTGAAGCTCCCTTAATACAGTTATGTACATAATACAAAACTCTTGGGAAATGGTCAAACGGTATTGCTTGTTAGCATCAAATTTTCTTAAGGCACCAATCAGCAGCTACACAAAAAGACAGAAAAGAGGCGTATATGTGTGCTACAAAACTAAGGGGTTAATGATTGTTAAGTGAAGTTGGTATATTACCATAATCAATTAATTAGAACCCATTGGTCGTAATAAATAATTCCAGATAACGGATGTGATATAATATGAAAGTATAGTTATTTATTGCTATGCAAAAATGCCTTATAAAAATAGTTAAAAAGTACACTAATAAATTAGTGCAATATGTAAACATGCGTTAAAATACAAAATATGACCGGTCATATGTCTATATACACTTATAATAAAACAATTTCCACCTTAGGTGATTGGCCACCTTGTACATCACAAGTATTGTTATTGAATGTACATCGTTAGAGTCCTTTTAATAAAAGGCATATATATAGATCCTGATATGTATAGACTCTATTCTTCTTCTTATGGATAAGGATATAGTGGACAAATGATATGCCAACTAATTACGTAGACAGGCGTATAGAGTCTTTAACAGTTTCAGGTTGACTTGTTAGTTGGAGACTAACAGAACTCTGTTGGAAGATTTCTATGGTAAATACCTGTAACAAAAAGCGATAAACTAGACAGAGTGCCACACTACAACGGGCTACTACACCTCTATGTGCCTACCTTACTCCAGTTGGAAAACGCCGTTAATTCAGCCGGGTACAGGTGTCTGTCTAGCTCCGTTTAGTTGGCTCTTTCGGGTTGGTGATGCCAATGTCTCTATGTACTACTATGGAAAGTAGTTCCGTGACGGTACTTGTATCCTTACTCTGTGCAGAGTTATTGGGTTTCTTTTTGAAGGCTAAAGTCCCTTAGCAAATCCGTTTCAATCCTCGAAATAGATCGTGTTACTTCAATGTCAGCAATCTATACTTGTACCATCAACGCGTTTCGCCGTTATACACAGCTTTTTCAAGATGGTTAGAAGCTATTTTCAATGTCTTTATAAACATACACTTTACAGGTGATTGGTTGGCCAATCAGCTTCATATCCGGTACTTTTTCTAAAGGTGAAAACTTTTAAAGGTGGATTATCAAAACGATTCACATAGCTCATGTACATAAATATAAAAGATGTGCGAACATATATGAGATAGCCTTTTTTGTACAGAATTTTCTTCTAAGCAAAATGTATATATTTCTTTTCTTTCATAAATGTAGTGAGAGTCCATGATTCATTACTCAGGAAATTATACTCCTGGCCATTAGGAGGAGGCAAAGACCCCAAAATGCCAAGAGCCCATAAAACCCCTTCCACCTTACTGGAAACTAGTCTTGTCTTTGCCTTCGCAGGAGGAAGGTAAAGAAGTAAGGTGTTTGTGAGAAGGGTGCTCAGACCAATATGAGGTCCAGTTTCCCTAAGAGAGCTACTGTTTTTGGCCTTTCCAATTGTCTTTGATTAGCAATCAACCAAATTTAGTGGACTCAGCAGACTGCCCTGCCTGCATATAATTCACACTAGTTTGGGATGTGCACTGCACTGGGCTGTCCATTGCTATAACAACATATGTTCACATTTTCAAAGTGAACATTTTATAAGTGAGGCATTAACATTAGAATTATACAAGAATTAAGTGAACATTTTATAAGTGAGGCATTAACATTAGAATTATACAAGAATTAAGTGAAGATTTTATAAGTGAGGCATTAACATTAGAATTATACAAGAATTAAGTGAACATTTTATAAGTGAGGCATTAACATTAGCATTATACAAGAATTGGACAAGTACTTCTGTAATATGTTTCAAATACCTTCTTGTTTTCTTATGCAATTCTGTGTCTTATGTGTTTAACTGGTTCCCACTTTTGTAAAAATGCTCAATATATTCATATTCATTTCTGCTACCTCTTGTCTCTATAACAAACTACATTATTCAATTACTCCTTCTCCCTCTCCACCTGCACTGTTCATTAGCCCATCTCTCTTAAACTCACCTTACTTTTGTACTCATGAACTACTGCAAATCCGTATCTCATCTCATGTCACTCTCCCTCTTGCTTTTACTTACTGCTGGTGACATCTCCCCTAATACTGGTCCCCAACTACTGCCTAGCCGTGCACATCCATGTGTACCGTCCAATAGACCCAGAAAACAAAAATCTGCAAACCTTACTCACATTCCTCTTGCATCAAAAGCCACTACCCCTTTCACTTGCGCACTCTGGAACTCTAGCTCAGTTTGTAACAAGCTCATTTCTATACATGACCTCTTCATCTCCCGCTCCCGCATCCTTCTGGCCCTAACAGAAACCTGGCTCTCTCCCCTAGACACAGCATCCACTGCTGCTCTGTCACATGGGGTCTCCACTTCAGCCACACTCCTAGGTCTGGTAATTGACAAGTAGGTGGTGTAGGTATTTTACTTTCTTCTCGTTGCACCTTTCAACAAATACATCCCATCTCTTCCCTCACATTTCCCTCATTCGAAACCAACACAATTTGCTTATTCTCCCCTCTCTCTGTACGTGTTGCAGTCATATACAGACCCCCTGGCTCCTCAACTCAATTTCTAGATCACTTGGCTGCCTTATTTCCTTTCCTCAGACACCCCTGCCCTCATTCTTGGTGACTTCAACATCCTTCTTGACAATCCCACTGCCTCATCTGCAAAACAACTTCAGCAACTCACTTCCTCTTTCGGTCTTTCACAATGGACTGATTCTCCCACTCACAAAGACGGTCACTCTCTTGACCTGATCTTTAGCTATCGATGCACTCTCTCAAACTTCACAAACTCCCCCTTTCTGACCACCATCTCTTTACTTGCAACATATCATCCCTCCCTACAACTCTCCCTCCTTCTACTCCTCACACCAAACTTCACAGAAGCATTATGTCTTTAGATCAGCAACAGCTTGCTAATTCCCTCAAACCTCTCCTCTCATTCTTCTCCTTTTCCTGCCCTGAACAATCTGCCACTATAATTCCACCCTTATACCCGTCCTTGACAATCTTGCACCTCTTACCATTGCTCAGAAATCACACACTCATCCTCAGCCCTGGCATACTCCTCTGACACGGTACCTACACAGATGTTCCCGTACTGCTGAACGGCACTGGAGAAAATCTCAGAGTTCATCTGATTTTCTTCATTACACTGCAATCTGGATTTTGTCCCCATCACTCCACAGAGACAGCAATCGTTAAGGTTACCAACAACCTACTTACAGCAAAATCAAAAGGCCACTTCTCTCTGCTAATCCTCCTTGATCTGTCCGCAGCCTTTAATACTGTTGACCACCCTCTTTTGCTCCAAACCCTCAAATCTTTCAGCATTTGTGACACAGCCCTCTCGTGGTTCTCTTCCTACCTGTCAAACGGTACCTTTAGTGTAGCCTTCTCTGGAGCCTCCTCTGCCCTCCAGAGAAGGCTACACTATCACCACTTTCTGTTGGGGTACCACAAGGCTCTGTACTCGGTCCCCTTCTCTTCTCAATGTACACGTCATCATTAGGTTCCTAATAAAGTCCCAAGGGTTCCAATATCATTTGTATGCAGACGACACCCAAATCTACTTCTCTGCACCAGACCTATCTCCTTCCTTGCTAACCCGTGTCACTAACTGTCTTTCTCACACCTCTTCCTGGATGTCCTCTCACTACCTCAACTAAATCTCTCCAAAACTGAGCTCCTTATTTTCCCTCCTTCTTCCAAAATCTCCACCCCCAATCTCTCTGTCGACAACTCCATCATTACCCCTACCCCGCATGCCCGATGTCTTGGGGTCACACTTGACTCAGATCTTTCTTTCACTCCTCACATTCAGTCCTTGACTAAATCCTGCCGCTTCCACCTTAAAAACATCTCTAAAATTAGACATTTACTTACAAAAGACACAACTAAGATTTTAATCCACTCTCTCATCCTTTCCCGCCTTGATTACTGCAACTCTGTCCTCTCTGGTCTCCACAGTTGCCGCCTAGCTCCTTTACAATCCATAATGAATGCCTCTGCCAGACTCATCTTCCTTACATGTCACTTCATCTGCTGCACATCTCTGCCAATCCCTTCACTGGCTTCCTCTTGCCTCTAGGATCAAACACAAAATACTCACTCTGACATACAAAGCCCTCAACTGCACTGCTCCCCCCTATATCTCAGACCTTGTCTCCAGATACTCTCCCTCCCGTCCCCTTCGTTCTGCTCACAACCTCCTACTCTCCTCCTCTCTGGTTACCTCATCGCACTCCCGTTTACAGGACTTCTCCAGACTGGCTCCCATCTTGTGGAACTCTCTGCCTCGCCCCACAAGACTCTCCCCTAGTTTTGAAAGCTTCAAGCGCTCCCTTAAGACTCTACTGTTCAGGGATGCATACAACCTATGCTAACCTTACTCTATACCAGTTCCACTCCTCCATTGCTATCCCCTGAACCCCCTTAGCATGTAAACCTAAGAGTCCAGCTGTTTGCAGATCACCTTCTTAAGAGCTGACTACAACAGTGCAACTCTTGGCACGGCCCTCTACCCATTTGATCCCTATAATTGTTTTGTTGTACTCCCCCTTTGTTTATAGCGCTTCGAAATCTGTTGACGCTCTACAAATAACCGATAATAATAATATTGTTTGGAAAGAGGGATGTCTTTGGAGTATAGGTAGTGGCCCAAGAACACCCTTTGGGAGTTAGACAAAGGCATGCCATGCTTATTTTTTCTTGGTTAGCGTGCATCAGCTTATGCGCATGCCATTTTTAGTGTATTTTTTGCAAGTTAGTTGGTGTAATCTTCTGTTCAGCTTTGCAAATCATATAACGATTCACTCAGGGGAATGGTATCTTCATCTGGAAGTCTTCAGTCAGATTGTAGACCTATTGGGTATTATGGAAGTGGATCTAATGGCTTCTGTCTAAAGCAAATAACTCCCCAGATATTTTGTGAGCACCAGGGATTTGCAGGTGGAGTTGTGGATGCTCTAGTTGCTACTTGGCTGATTCAATTGGCCTATATTTTTCCGCTTCTTGTTCTGTTACCAATGGTAATAACCAGGACGAAGCAGGAGGTATCATCAGCAATCCTTTAGATTGCTCCAGATTAACTTTGCAGGACTTGGTTTGCAGATCTGGTGTAAATGTCCAGTTGTCTGTCGTAGCTTCTTCCTGTGCGTCACAACCTTCTCTCTTAAGGTCTGTTTTTTTATCAGGATTTTAAATCTTTAAACTTGATGGCTTGGAGATTGAACACTTGGTTTTAAGACAGAGAGGTTTTTCTGATTTTGTCATTGAAACTTTGGTTCAAGCCTGTAAACCTGTGACAAGGAAGATTTTTTCGCAAGGTTTGGAAGGTTTTTTCCTGGTGTGTGTAACATGGGTTCAGTTAGCACTCTTTTAGGATGGTTTGGATAAGGGTTTTTCTGCTAGTTCTTTTATGTCTTGTTTCACAAATAGATTGCAGAACATTCCGTTTTTTTTTATCCAGGCCATAGTCATGATTAAATAAAAAGAGAGAAGTGATTAACCTGTGAATGAACAATAGCATAATAGCTTGTTCTATGGCTAGTTACAACTCTAGACGCAGCCTCTTTTTGGTCAACATGTGCTTTTCACAGAGAAGAACTTTCCTGTAGTATATCAGTTTGATCCTGTCTAAACAGTGCAGTCCAGTCCTTAAATACCAGGCAGTCCCCCTTTCAGAACCAGAAAAACAGAAAAACCCCAGATGTATTTTTCAGCCTAGTGTAGGCCTAGTCAGTGAGGTGCGGCCATATCCCTCTAGGCACACTGAGTAATGGGTCTACATCTGGTTTCCCGCATCACCCTTAGAGAGACTTCCCTTGGGGTCATAATTTGCATAAATAAAAAAGAGAGAAGCACTTAACCTGGGAATGAACAACAGCACAATAGCTTGTTCTATGGCTAGTTACCACCCTAGAACCGGTCTCTTTTTGATCAAGATGTGATTTCACAGTCAAAAACTTTCCTGTAGTATATCAATCTTATCCTGACTAAACAGTGCAGTCCAGTCCTAAACTACCAGGCAATCCCTCTCTGAATGAGAAAAGCAGCAAAACCCCAGACCCATTTTGGGACTGGACTGCACTGTTTAGTCAGGAAAAAGACTGATATACTACAGGAAAGTTCTTCTATGTGAAAGGCACATGTTCAGCAAAAAGAGGATGTTCCTAGGGTGGTAAATACCCATAGAACAAGCTATTATGCGATTGTTCCTTCCCAGGTTGAGCGATTCTCTCTTTTTATGTATGCATAGTCATGATTAAGCCTGTAATTAATCAATTTCTCCTCCATGGAATCTCATTTGGTTTTTGGAGTTTTGCATGTTCCTCCTTTTTGAACCTATGCATGTTTTAGATATTTAGTTTTTGTCCTGGAAGGTTTTGTTTCTTTTGGCTATTTCTTCTGCTAGAAGAGTTTCTGATTTGTCTGCTCTTTGTTATTAGCATCCATATCTTGTTATTTTTTTCATGGTGGTTTGAGTCCAAGAGCCCCGGCCCAATTATTTTCTATTGTGATTGTTTTTTTCTTTTCTTCTGGTGGCAATTTGAGTATGCACCTCTCTTTTTCCCTACTCGTTTTTTATTTCAATTTTTTTGTTTTCTAGCTTGGGTTTATGTCAGACTAGCTTCCATTAAGGTGGGAGGGGTTTTAAGGCTCATGGAGTTTTGGGATCCTCCTACTGGTTGCCAGTAGTATAATTCCCAGGAGTAATGGGTTGTGGACTCACACCAAATGAAATAAATTAATTTATCAGGTAAGCATAAATTTATTTTTTTACTTGACCCTAGATTATAGCTATTAAATTTGGGAAAATAGAAAGTCGCACATCCTTTTTTTCCAAACACTTGAACTACAGTATGCAGGATAAGGTCTTTAAATATCCAGAATGCATACAAGTGTATGGTGTTAGCGCAAGTAATTGCATTATTTAAAAAATTTGCTTAAACCTAAAAGGGTCTGCAGGTGGCTCAGTCATTTCTATTAAAGTACTTGTGTTCAAGCACATATTTTTCCTCAGCAATTGAAGAACCTGGCATAATTCTATGGTATAGTTAATAGGGAACAGTCTCAGAAGAAAAATGTGCTTTTAACAAGATTATACAGAAAAGGAAGTTGATATATTTATTCAGAAACTTGACCTTATCTCACAGTTGTGTTCTGAACATATGCAACATTGATGCAATATCTATTTATCAAGAAGTAAACTTCAGAAATAACCTTCCTTCATATTAGTCAGTTTAACTTCTCCAAGGCTGAAGATGTGAACTGTGAAAACCAAATGAGATTAAAACTGAAAATATTTAATACTAAAATGATTTCCTTGATCCTAGACATATTATCGCTTTTAGAGGACATGGGATTTACATTTATTACCTCAATTCTGTCCATTATCTAGAAAACACATTTTCTATTGGATATTGGTTTGTAACCTTCAAAACACGTTAAAATGTTGTTGATACTAATAATAAGGTTTGTTTGAATGCTCAGCTATATGCATTTTGGAGCATACACTTGTAAAAGCAGATCACAATAGTTAACGAGTGACAAAAGGAATGATGATTTGCTGACATATGATACTTGCTTGTATGACACTTCATATCTGTTAAAACAGTGATTTTTAACCTTTTTTTTGCCGTGGCACACTTTTTTACATTAAAAAAATTAAATTAAATTAAAATTAAAATTTAAAAAAATCACACATTGTAGCCTAATACAGCATATATATATATATATACACATACACACAAACACACACATACTGTATGTATTGTGCTGTTATGCCATGCCTCCTACAAACTACCCCTGCACTGGGAGTAAAAAACAAGCAAAGTTTAAAAAATATGTCACACTGTTGTCAGTCTGCCGTGGCACACCTGAGGATCTCTCACGGCACACTAGTGTGCCACGGCACACTGGTTGAAAAACACTGTGTTAAAATATACATTATCCAAATGATATTATCTCATGCACTGATGTGTTTTAAACTTCATTAAAAGGGACAGTTTACTACAGATTTTTTTTGTTTGTTTAAAAAGATAGATAATCCCTTTATTACCCATTTCCAAGTTTTGCATAGCTAACACAGTTATATTAATACACATTTCCTACCTTTGTGATTAACTCTAGGCCTCTGCAGACTGCTCCCTTATTTCAGTTCATTTGACTTGCATTTTAGCCAATAAGCTGTGAAAAACTGTCAAATGCATTGAGATAAGAGGTGACAAGGGCTTAAAATTATCATATGAGCCTACCTAGATTTAGCTTTCAACTAATTATACCTAGATAACAAAGCAATTTTGATAAAAGTAAATTGGAAAGTTGTTTCAAATTCCATGCCCTATCTGAATCATGAAAGTTTAATTTTGACTAAGACTGTCCCTTTAAAATATTACCAAATGTTATTTGTTTGTCTGTGTCACATGTCTATTGTGAGTTAAAGGGATAGTACTAGACCTGTGCATTCAGCAGTTTCGTTCACTGACAAATGCAGAAGAAGGTGGCTGCTCCCTGCATTCAGCTCTTTCCAGATTTGCACAGATCTTAGTGTATTGCACTTTGACAAGAAGGAATCCAGTTAAAAAAAAGCTGAATGCCCGATCGGCCGCCTTGTTCTGCATTTGACAGTTAGTATAACTGCCGAATGCACAGGTCTAGTAAACACCTTAAGAAACACTTTAATATAAAATGCTTAATTATGTATAGTAAAACAGCTTTGCAGTATATACTTTCATTATTTATTTTGCCCTTATTTTCTTTGATTAAAGTCAGATTTTTTTTTGCAGGGGTTAAACACATAACACTGAGACAAACGCCAATCAGAAGGAAAGAGCATGGTCCTTACATACACTAAATAAGTTTAAATATAAAGGCACTTACATATAGTTTTTTTAATTAAAGGGATATTAAACAGTGCTCATTTGGTAAAAACAAAGATGTTAGATAAAAGTAAACATAAAAAGAAACAAAATGATCACTAAGACATTTTCAGTGTAGCCACTACCCTCAGGGAGATGACAGGGCTGACATGTTTGCAACTTAGGCTGTATTCTGTCTTTTCTGAGCATGGGTAAATTTGACTGTTTATCTTGTCTATTCACTTAATAGTAGACCAGCTCATGTTACTCTATAAGTTTTATGAATAAGTTAGATATGGCCTCCTGTAGAGACCACAGCCTACTTTTAGGGCTGTGACATGAAGCAAAAGACACTGCACAAATACAGTAAAAAAAAAAAAAGAAATTAATGGTAAAATCAATTGAATTTTGAATAACATATATTGAAATGATTTCTATTACTTTTAAACCACTGCTTAGTGCTTTTTTTTATTACAAACAATGAAACAGACTGTTCCATATCCTTTAACATTGAGCTTTGTTTTTACTTTTTCAAGTTGTATTTTACTGCAAGTGGTATGGGTACAGCTGATGTACTGATTTATGGTACCTGGCAAAGTAATGGCTTTCTTTTTTATTTCTTAACGTTTTACGGTACAAGCATTGGAAATTTTGATAGTTGCTTCTGTCAAGTAATAACAAAATAGGGCTAGATAATAGGTGGCGTGCTATCAAGTGCGCACTAACTTGTTTGCGTATTACAAGTTGAAAGAAAATGCGTTCCCTCGAGTGCAAACTACATGTGCGAGTGTTGGTTTAGCGCGGGTGAAAACCTAGCGTAAAGAGAAAAACTTAAAAAAAAAGTGCAGAAAACACAACATAAATACATTAAAATAAAAATTGTTATAAGGAATATGACAAAGTGTTCGAATGGAAAGAGCTATAATCTATTTATATATATATATATATATATATATATATATATAAATATATATATAACATAATTTATGTAAGAACTTACCTGATAAATTAATTTCTTTCATATTAGCAAGAGTCCATGAGCTAGTGACGTATGGGATATACATTCCTACCAGGAGGGGCAAAGTTTCCCAAACCTCAAAATGCCTATAAATACACCCCTCACCACACCCACAAATCAGTTTAACGAATAGCCAAGAAGTGGGGTGATAAGAAAAAAGTGCGAAAGCATATAAAATAAGGAATTGGAATAATTGTGCTTTATACAAAAAAATCATAACCACCACAAAAAGGGTGGGCCTCATGGACTCTTGCTAATATGAAAGAAATGAATTTATCAGGTAAGTTCTTACATAAATTATGTTTTCTTTCATGTAATTAGCAAGAGTCCATGAGCGAGTGACGTATGGGATAATGACTACCCAAGATGTGGATCTTTCCACGCAAGAGTCACTAGAGAGGGAGGGATAAAATAAAGACAGCCAATTCCTGCTGAAAATAATCCACACCCAAAATAAAGTTTAATGAAAACATAAGCAGAAGATTCAAACTGAAACCGCTGCCTGAAGTACTTTTCTACCAAAAACTGCTTCAGAAGAAGAAAACACATCAAAATGGTAGAATTTAGTAAAAGTATGCAAAGAGGACCAAGTTGCTGCTTTGCAAATCTGATCAACCGAAGCTTCATTCCTAAACGCCCAGGAAGTAGAAACTGACCTAGTAGAATGAGCTGTAATCCTTTGAGGCAGAGTTTTACCCGACTCAACATAGGCATGATGAATTAAAGATTTCAACCAAGATGCCAAAGAAATGGCAGAAGCTTTCTGGCCTTTTCTAGAACCGGAAAAGATAACAAATAGACTAGAAGTCTTTCGGAAAGATTTAGTAGCTTCAACATAATATTTCAAAGCTCTAACAACATCCAAAGAATGCAACGATTTCTCCTTAGAATTCTTAGGATTAGGACATAATGAAGGAACCACAATTTCTCTACTAATGTTGTTGGAATTCCCAACCTTAGATAAAAATTGAAAAGAAGTTTGCAACACCGCCTTATCCTGATGAAAAATCAGAAAAGGAGACTCACAAGAAAGAGCAGATAATTCAGAGACTCTTCTGGCAGAAGAGATCGCCAAAAGGAACAAAACTTTCCAAGAAAGTAATTTAATGTCCAATAAATGCATGGGTTCAAAAGGAGGAGCTTGAAGAGCCCCCAGAACCAAATTCAAACTCCAAGGAGGAGAAATTGACTTAATGACAGGTTTTATACGAACCAAAGCTTGTACAAAACAATGAATATCAGGAAGATTAGCAATCTTTCTGTGAAAAAGAACAGAAAGAGCAGAGATTTGTCCTTTCAAGGAACTTGCGGACAAACCCTTATCTAAACCATCCTGAAGAAACTGCAAAATTCTCGGTATTCTAAAAGAATGCCAAGAAAAATGATGAGAAAGACACCAAGAAATATAAGTCTTCCAGACTCTATAATATATCTCTCTAGATACAGATTTACGAGCCTGTAACAAAGTATTAATCACAGAGTCAGAGAAACCTCTTTGACCAAGAATCAAGCGTTCAATCTCCATACCTTTAAATTTAAGGATTTGAGATCCTGATGGAAAAAAGGACCTTGCGACAGAAGGTCTGGTCTTAACGGAAGAGTCCACGGTTGGCAAGAGGCCATCCGGACAAGATCCGCATACCAAAACCTGTGAGGCCATGCCGGAGCTACCAGCAGAACAAACGAGCATTCCTTCAGAATCTTGGAGATTACTCTTGGAAGAAGAACTAGAGGCGGAAAGATATAGGCAGGATGATACTTCCAAGGAAGTGATAATGCATCCACTGCCTCCGCCTGAGGATCCCGGGATCTGGACAGATACCTGGGAAGTTTCTTGTTTAGATGAGACGCCATCAGATCTATTTCTGGAAGTTCCCACATTTGAACAATCTGAAGAAATACCTCTGGGTGAAGAGACCATTCGCCCGGATGCAACGTTTGGCGACTGAGATAATCCGCTTCCCAATTGTCTATACCTGGGATATGAACCGCAGAGATTAGACAGGAGCTGGATTCCGCCCAAACCAGAATTCGAGATACTTCTTTCATAGCCAGAGGACTGTGAGTCCCTCCTTGATGATTGATGTATGCCACAGTTGTGACATTGTCTGTCTGAAAACAAATGAACGATTCTCTCTTAAGAAGAGGCCAAGACTGAAGACCTCTGAAAATTGCACGGAGTTCCAAAATATTGATCGGTAATCTCACCTCCTGAGATTCCCAAACTCCTTGTGCCGTCAGAGATCCCCACACAGCTCCCCAACCTGTAAGACTTGCATCTGTTGAAATTACAGTCCAGGTCGGAAGAACAAAAGAAGCCCCCTGAATTAAACGATGGTGATCTGTCCACCATGTCAGAGAGTGTCGTACAATCGGTTTTAAAGATATTAATTGAGATATCTTTGTGTAATCCCTGCACCATTGATTCAGCATACAGAGCTGAAGAGGTCGCATGTGAAAACGAGCAAAGGGGATCGCGTCCGATGCAGCAGTCATAAGACCTAGAATTTCCATGCATAAGGCTACCGAAGGGAATGATTGTGACTGAAGGTTTCGACAAGCTGAAATCAATTTTAGACGTCTCTTGTCTGTCAAAGACAGAGTCATGGACACTGAATCTATCTGGAAACCCAGAAAGGTTACCCTTGTCTGAGGAATCAATGAACTTTTTAGTGAATTGATCCTCCAACCATGATCTTGAAGAAACAATACAAGTCGATTCGTATGAGATTCTGCTAAATGTAAAGACTGAGCAAGTACCAAGATATCGTCCAAATAAGGAAATACCACAATACCCTGTTCTCTGATTACAGACAGAAGGGCACCGAGAACCTTTGTAAAAATTCTTGGAGCTGTAGCTAGGCCAAACGGCAGAGCCACAAACTGGTAATGCTTGTCCAGGAAAGAGAATCTCAGGAACTGATAGTGATCTGGATGAATCGGAATATGCAGATATGCATCCTGTAAATCTATTGTGGACATATAATGCCCTTGCTGAACAAAAGGCAAGATAGTCCTTACAGTTACCATTTTGAATGTTGGTATCCTTACATAACGATTCAATATTTTTAGATCCAGAACTGGTCTGAAGGAATTCTCCTTCTTTGGTACAATGAAGAGATTCGAATAAAACCCCAGCCCCTGTTCCAGAACTGGAACTGGCATAATTACTCCAGCCAACTCTAGATCTGAAACACATTTAAGAAATGCTTGAGCTTTCACTGGATTTACTGGGACACGGGAAAGAAAAAATCTCTTTGCAGGAGGTCTTATCTTGAAACCAATTCTGTACCCTTCTGAAACGATGTTCTGAATCCAAAGATTGTGAACAGAATTGATCCAAATTTCTTTGAAAAAACGTAACCTGCCCCCTACCAGCTGAGCTGGAATGAGGGCCGCACCTTCATGTGGACTTAGAAGCTGGCTTTGCTTTTCTAGAAGGCTTGGATTTATTCCAGACTGGAGATGGTTTCCAAACTGAAACTGCTCCTGAGGAAGAAGGATCAGGCTTTTGTTCTTTGTTGAAACGAAAGGAACGAAAACGATTATTAGCCCTGTTTTTACCCTTAGATTTTTTATCCTGTGGTAAAAAAGTTCCTTTCCCACCAGTAACAGTTGAGATAATAGAATCCAACTGAGAACCAAATAATTTGTTACCCTGGAAAGAAAGGGAAAGTAGAGTTGATTTAGAAGACATATCAGCATTCCAAGTTTTAAGCCATAAAGCTCTTCTAGCTAAAATAGCTAGAGACATAAACCTGACATCAACTCTGATAATATCAAAAATGGCATCACAAATACAATTATTAGCATGTTGAAGAAGAATAATAATATTATGAGAATCATGATCTGTTACTTGTTGCGCTAAAGTTTCCAACCAAAAAGTTGAAGCTGCAGCAACATCAGCCAATGATATAGCAGGTCTAAGAAGATTACCTGAACACAGATAAGCTTTTCTTAGAAAGGATTCAATTTTCCTATCTAAAGGATCCTTAAACGAAGTACCATCTGCCGTAGGAATAGTAGTACGTTTAGCAAGGGTAGAAATAGCCCCATCAACTTTAGGGATTTTGTCCCAAAATTCTAATCTGTCAGATGGCACAGGATATAATTGCTTAAAACGTTTAGAAGGAGTAAATGAATTACCCAAATTATTCCACTCTCTGGAAATTACATCAGAAATAGCACCAGGAACAGGAAAAACTTCTGGAATAACCACAGGAGATTTAAAGACCTTATCTAAACGTTTAGATTTAGTATCAAGAGGACCAGAATCCTCAATTTCTAAAGCAATTAGTACTTCTTTAAGTAAAGAACGAATAAATTCCATTTTAAATAAATATGAAGATTTATCAGCATCAACCTCTGAGACAGAATCCTCTGAACCAGAAGAGTCATTAGAATCAGAATGATGATGTTCATTTAAAAATTCATCTGTATAAAGAGAAGTTTTAAAAGATTTTTTATGTTTACTAGAAGGAGGAATAACAGACATAGCCTTCTTGATGGATTCAGAAACAAAATCTCTTATGTTATCAGGAACACTCTGAACATTAGATGTTGATGGAACTGCAACAGGTAATGGTACTTTACTAAAGGAAATATTATCTGCATTAACAAGTTTGTCATGACAATTAATACAAACAACAGCTGGAGGAACAGCTACCAAAAGTTTACAGCAGATACACTTAGCTTTGGTAGTTCCAGCACCAGACAGCGATTTTCCTGAAGTATCTTCTGACTCAGATGCAACGTGAGACATCTTGCAATATGTAAGAGAAAAAACAACATATAAAGCAAAATTGATCAAATTCCTTAAATGACAGTTTCAGGAATGGGAAAAAAATGCCAAGGAACAAGCTTCTAGCAACCAGAAGCAATGAAAAATGAGACTGAAATAATGTGGAGACAAAAGCGACGCCCATATTTTTTTAGCGCCAAATAAGACGCCCACATTATTTGGCGCCTAAATGTTTTTGGCGACAAAAATGACGCCACATCCGGAACGCCGACATCTTTGGCGCAAAAGAACGTCAAAAAATGACGCAACTTCCGGCGACACGTATGACGCCGGAAACAGAAAAGATTTTTTGCGCCAAAAAAGTCAGCGCCAAGAATGACGCAATAAAATGAAGCATTTTCAGCCCCCGCAAGCCTAACAGCCCACAGGGAAAAAAAGTCAAATTTTTAAGGTAAGAAAAATGATTGATTCAAATGCATTATCCCAAATATGAAACTGACTGTCTGAAAATAAGGAATGTTGAACATCCTGAGTCAAGGCAAATAAATGTTTGAATACATATATTTAGAACTTTATTAAAAAAGTGCCCAACCATAGCTTAGAGTGTCACAGATAATAAGACTTACTTACCCCAGGACACTCATCTACATGTTTGTAGAAAGCCAAACCAGTACTGAAACGAAAATCAGCAGAGGTAATGGTATATATATATATATATATATATATGCGGTTAACAGAAAGGAGAACTGCACCCCTGAGATAGAACAAAAGCTAGAATAACTTCCATGCCTGTTCATTTATATTGCAACTCAGGGTGCTCGTTCTTTTAGCACACTATGCCCCTTCACAGAGAAAAAATATCCTGTAGCATATCAGTCTGATCCTGCCCAATGACAGTCCAGCGCCGAAATACCAGGCAATTCTTCTCTGAACAAGGGAAGCAACAACCCCAGACGATCGTTTCGGCCTTCTATGGGCCTCGTCAGTGAGGTGCAGTTGTATCTCTCTAAGGGCATGTGTGCACGGGGTCCACGTCTGGATTACCCATTACTCTTAGGGAGACCTAAGGGTAATTTACATATGCGGTTAACAGAAAGGAGAACTGCACCCCTGAGATAGAACAAAAGCTAGAATAACTTCCATGCCTGTTCATTTATATTGCAACTCAGGGTGCTCGTTCTTTTAGCACACTATGCCCCTTCACAGAGAAAAAATATCCTGTAGCATATCAGTCTGATCCTGCCCAATGACAGTCCAGCGCCGAAATACCAGGCAATTCTTCTCTGAACAAGGGAAGCAACAACCCCAGACGATCGTTTCGGCCTTCTATGGGCCTCGTCAGTGAGGTGCAGTTGTATCTCTCTAAGGGCATGTGTGCACGGGGTCCACGTCTGGATTACCCATTACTCTTAGGGAGACCTAAGGGTAATTTACATATGCGGTTAACAGAAAGGAGAACTGCACCCCTGAGATAGAACAAAAGCTAGAATAACTTCCATGCCTGTTCATTTATATTGCAACTCAGGGTGCTCGTTCTTTTAGCACACTATGCCCCTTCACAGAGAAAAAATATCCTGTAGCATATCAGTCTGATCCTGCCCAATGACAGTCCAGCGCCGAAATACCAGGCAATTCTTCTCTGAACAAGGGAAGCAACAACCCCAGACGATCGTTTCGGCCTTCTATGGGCCTCGTCAGTGAGGTGCAGTTGTATCTCTCTAAGGGCATGTGTGCACGGGGTCCACGTCTGGATTACCCATTACTCTTAGGGAGACCTAAGGGTAATTTACATATGCGGTTAACAGAAAGGAGAACTGCACCCCTGAGATGGAACAAAAGCTAGAATAACTTCCATGCCTGTTCATTTATATTGCAACTCAGGGTGCTCGTTCTTTTAGCACACTATGCCCCTTCACAGAGAAAAAATATCCTGTAGCATATCAGTCTGATCCTGCCCAATGACAGTCCAGCGCCGAAATACCAGGCAATTCTTCTCTGAACAAGGGAAGCAACAACCCCAGACGATCGTTTCGGCCTTCTATGGGCCTCGTCAGTGAGGTGCAGTTGTATCTCTCTAAGGGCATGTGTGCACGGGGTCCACGTCTGGATTACCCATTACTCTTAGGGAGACCTAAGGGTAATTTACATATGCGGTTAACAGAAAGGAGAACTGCACCCCTGAGATAGAACAAAAGCTAGAATAACTTCCATGCCTGTTCATTTATATTGCAACTCAGGGTGCTCGTTCTTTTAGCACACTATGCCCCTTCACAGAGAAAAAATATCCTGTAGCATATCAGTCTGATCCTGCCCAATGACAGTCCAGCGCCGAAATACCAGGCAATTCTTCTCTGAACAAGGGAAGCAACAACCCCAGACGATCGTTTCGGCCTTCTATGGGCCTCGTTAGTGAGGTGCAGTTGTATCTCTCTAAGGGCATGTGTGCACGGGGTCCACGTCTGGATTACCCGGCATGTGTGCACGGGGTCCACGTCTGGATTACGTCTGGATTACCTGGTATTTCGGCGCTGGACTGTCATTGGGCAGGATCAGACTGATATGCTACAGGATATTTTTTCTCTGTGAAGGGGCATAGTGTGCTAAAAGAACGAGCACCCTGAGTTGCAATATAAATGAACAGGCATGGAAGTTATTCTAGCTTTTGTTCTATCTCAGGGGTGCAGTTCTCCTTTCTGTTAACCGCATATGTAAATTACCCTTGGGTCTCCCTAAGAGTAATGGGTAATCCAGACGTGGACCCCGTGCACACATGCCCTTAGAGAGATACAACTGCACCTCACTGACGAGGCCCATAGAAGGCCGAAACGATCGTCTGGGGTTGTTGCTTCCCTTGTTCAGAGAAGAATTGCCTGGTATTTCGGCGCTGGACTGTCATTGGGCAGGATCAGACTGATATGCTACAGGATATTTTTTCTCTGTGAAGGGGCATAGTGTGCTAAAAGAACGAGCACCCTGAGTTGCAATATAAATGAACAGGCATGGAAGTTATTCTAGCTTTTGTTCTATCTCAGGGGTGCAGTTCTCCTTTCTGTTAACCGCATATGTAAATTACCCTTGGGTCTCCCTAAGAGTAATGGGTAATCCAGACGTGGACCCCGTGCACACATGCCCTTAGAGAGATACAACTGCACCTCACTGACGAGGCCCATAGAAGGCCGAAACGATCGTCTGGGGTTGTTGCTTCCCTTGTTCAGAGAAGAATTGCCTGGTATTTCGGCGCTGGACTGTCATTGGGCAGGATCAGACTGATATGCTACAGGATATTTTTTCTCTGTGAAGGGGCATAGTGTGCTAAAAGAACGAGCACCCTGAGTTGCAATATAAATGAACAGGCATGGAAGTTATTCTAGCTTTTGTTCTATCTCAGGGGTGCAGTTCTCCTTTCTGTTAACCGCATATGTAAATTACCCTTGGGTCTCCCTAAGAGTAATGGGTAATCCAGACGTGGACCCCGTGCACACATGCCCTTAGAGAGATACAACTGCACCTCACTGACGAGGCCCATAGAAGGCCGAAACGATCGTCTGGGGTTGTTGCTTCCCTTGTTCAGAGAAGAATTGCCTGGTATTTCGGCGCTGGACTGTCATTGGGCAGGATCAGACTGATATGCTACAGGATATTTTTTCTCTGTGAAGGGGCATAGTGTGCTAAAAGAACGAGCACCCTGAGTTGCAATATAAATGAACAGGCATGGAAGTTATTCTAGCTTTTGTTCTATCTCAGGGGTGCAGTTCTCCTTTCTGTTAACCGCATATGTAAATTACCCTTGGGTCTCCCTAAGAGTAATGGGTAATCCAGACGTGGACCCCGTGCACACATGCCCTTAGAGAGATACAACTGCACCTCACTGACGAGGCCCATAGAAGGCCGAAACGATCGTCTGGGGTTGTTGCTTCCCTTGTTCAGAGAAGAATTGCCTGGTATTTCGGCGCTGGACTGTCATTGGGCAGGATCAGACTGATATGCTACAGGATATTTTTTCTCTGTGAAGGGGCATAGTGTGCTAAAAGAACGAGCACCCTGAGTTGCAATATAAATGAACAGGCATGGAAGTTATTCTAGCTTTTGTTCTATCTCAGGGGTGCAGTTCTCCTTTCTGTTAACCGCATATGTAAATTACCCTTGGGTCTCCCTAAGAGTAATGGGTAATCCAGACTTGTACCCCGTGCACACATGCCCTTAGAGAGATACAACTGCACCTCACTGACGAGGCCCATAGAAGGCCGAAACGATCGTCTGGGGTTGTTGCTTCCCTTGTTCAGAGAAGAATTGCCTGGTATTTCGGTGCTGGACTGTCATTGGGCAGGATCAGACTGATATGCTACAGGATATTTTTTCTCTGTGAAGGGGCATAGTGTGCTAAAAGAACGAGCACCCTGAGTTGCAATATAAATGAACAGGCATGGAAGTTATTCTAGCTTTTGTTCTATCTCAGGGGTGCAGTTCTCCTTTCTGTTAACCGCATATGTAAATTACCCTTGGGTCTCCCTAAGAGTAATGGGTAATCCAGACGTGGACCCCGTGCACACATGCCCTTAGAGAGATACAACTGCACCTCACTGACGAGGACCCATAGAAGGCCGAAACGATCGTCTGGGGTTGTTGCTTCCCTTGTTCAGAGAAGAATTGCCTGGTATTTCGGCGCTGGACTGTCATTGGGCAGGATCAGACTGATATGCTACAGGATATTTTTTCTCTGTGAAGGGGCATAGTGTGCTAAAAGAACGAGCACCCTGAGTTGCAATATAAATGAACAGGCATGGAAGTTATTCTAGCTTTTGTTCTATCTCAGGGGTGCAGTTCTCCTTTCTGTTAACCGCATATGTAAATTACCCTTGGGTCTCCCTAAGAGTAATGGGTAATCCAGACGTTGACCCCGTGCACACATGCCCTTAGAGAGATACAACTGCACCTCACTGACGAGGCCCATAGAAGGCCGAAACGATCGTCTGGGGTTGTTGCTTCCCTTGTTCAGAGAAGAATTGCCTGGTATTTCGGCGCTGGACTGTCATTGGGCAGGATCAGACTGATATGCTACAGGATATTTTTTCTCTGTGAAGGGGCATAGTGTGCTAAAAGAACGAGCACCCTGAGTTGCAATATAAATGAACAGGCATGGAAGTTATTCTAGCTTTTGTTCTATCTCAGGGGTGCAGTTCTCCTTTCTGTTAACCGCATATGTAAATTACCCTTGGGTCTCCCTAAGAGTAATGGGTAATCCAGACGTGGACCCCGTGCACACATGCCCTTAGAGAGATACAACTGCACCTCACTGACGAGGCCCATAGAAGGCCGAAACGATCGTCTGGGGTTGTTGCTTCCCTTGTTCAGAGAAGAATTGCCTGGTATTTCGGCGCTGGACTGTCATTGGGCAGGATCAGACTGATATGCTACAGGATATTTTTTCTCTGTGAAGGGGCATAGTGTGCTAAAAGAACGAGCACCCTGAGTTGCAATATAAATGAACAGGCATGGAAGTTATTCTAGCTTTTGTTCTATCTCAGGGGTGCAGTTCTCCTTTCTGTTAACCGCATATGTAAATTACCCTTGGGTCTCCCTAAGAGTAATGGGTAATCCAGACGTGGACCCCGTGCACACATGCCCTTAGAGAGATACAACTGCACCTCACTGACGAGGCCCATAGAAGGCCGAAACGATCGTCTGGGGTTGTTGCTTCCCTTGTTCAGAGAAGAATTGCCTGGTATTTCGGCGCTGGACTGTCATTGGGCAGGATCAGACTGATATGCTACAGGATATTTTTTCTCTGTGAAGGGGCATAGTGTGCTAAAAGAACGAGCACCCTGAGTTGCAATATAAATGAACAGGCATGGAAGTTATTCTAGCTTTTGTTCTATCTCAGGGGTGCAGTTCTCCTTTCTGTTAACCGCATATGTAAATTACCCTTGGGTCTCCCTAAGAGTAATGGGTAATCCAGACGTGGACCCCGTGCACACATGCCCTTAGAGAGATACAACTGCACCTCACTGACGAGGCCCATAGAAGGCTGAAACGATCGTCTGGGGTTGTTGCTTCCCTTGTTCAGAGAAGAATTGCCTGGTATTTCGGCGCTGGACTGTCATTGGGCAGGATCAGACTGATATGCTACAGGATATTTTTTCTCTGTGAAGGGGCATAGTGTGCTAAAAGAACGAGCACCCTGAGTTGCAATATAAATGAACAGGCATGGAAGTTATTCTAGCTTTTGTTCTATCTCAGGGGTGCAGTTCTCCTTTCTGTTAACCGCATATGTAAATTACCCTTGGGTCTCCCTAAGAGTAATGGGTAATCCAGACGTGGACCCCGTGCACACATGCCCTTAGAGAGATACAACTGCACCTCACTGACGAGGCCCATAGAAGGCCGAAACGATCGTCTGGGGTTGTTGCTTCCCTTGTTCAGAGAAGAATTGCCTGGTATTTCGGCGCTGGACTGTCATTGGGCAGGATCAGACTGATATGCTACAGGATATTTTTTCTCTGTGAAGGGGCATAGTGTGCTAAAAGAACGAGCACCCTGAGTTGCAATATAAATGAACAGGCATGGAAGTTATTCTAGCTTTTGTTCTCTCTCAGGGGTGCAGTTCTCCTTTCTGTTAACCGCATATATATATATATATATATATATATATATATATATAAAAGAGTATATCGTCGATCTGAAAAGGGAGGTAAGAGATGAATCTCTAAGACCGATAACAGAGAACCTATGAAATAGACCCCGTAGAAGGAGATCATTGAATTCAAACAGGCAATACTCTCCTCACATCCCTCTGACATTCACTGCACGCTGAGAGGAAAACCGGGCTCCAACCTGCTGCAGAGCGCATATCAACGTAGAATCTAGCACAAACTTACTTCACCACCTCCATAGGAGGCAAAGTTTGTAAAACTGATTTGTGGGTGTGGTGAGGGGTGTATTTATAGGCATTTTGAGGTTTGGGAAACTTTGCCCCTCCTGGTAGGAATGTATATCCCATACGTCACTAGCTCATGGACTCTTGCTAATTACATGAAAGAAATATA
Source organism: Bombina bombina (assembly GCF_027579735.1). NCBI lineage: Eukaryota > Metazoa > Chordata > Amphibia > Anura > Bombinatoridae > Bombina > Bombina bombina. The sequence continues at coordinate 1,251,955,611 of NC_069500.1, forward strand.
TATATATATATATATAGCCTAGCTGGGAACACTGTATGCCGGCAAGATATTAAATGGACCGCTATGACTTTCAATCACAAGGTGACTACAAAATAAAGCAGCATTATGATTGTGAATCATAATTGTAGTTTAATTTGAAATGCTAATACCTTAGATACATTTAAAAATGGTTTGGATACATTTCTGCCTAGAAACAGAATTTGGGTATATTATTGCTTGTGTTAAAGGGATAATAAACACCAAAAATGTTATTGTTTAAAAAGATAGATAATCCCTTTATTTACAATTTCCCAGTTTTGCATACTCAACACTGTTATAGAAATATACTTTTTACCTCTGTAATCACCTTGTATCTAAGCTTCTGCTGACTGCCTCCTTATCTCAGATCTTTTTACAGACTTGCATTTCAGGCAATTAGTGCTGACTCTTAAATAACTTCACGTGCAGCCTTCAAGGGCTTAGAAATTAGCATATGAGTCGTCTTAGGTTTATCTTTCAACTAAGAACAACAAGGGTACAAATCAAAATTTGATTTTAAATGTAAATTAAAAAGGAGTTTAAAATTACAAGCCCTATCTGAATCATGAAAGTTAAAGGGATAGTAAAGTCCAAATTAAAATGTCACCATTTTAAAGGGACAGTCAAGTCCAAAAAAAACTTTCATGATTTAAATAGGGCATGCAATTTTAAACAACTTCCCATTTTACTTTTATCACCAATTTTGCTTTGTTCTCTTGGTATTCTTAGTTGAAAGCTACACCTAGGAGGTTCATATGCTAATTTCTTAGACCTTGAAGACTGCCTCTAATCTGAATACATTTTGACCACTAGAGGGCATTAGTTCACATGTTTCATATAGATAACATTGAGCTCATGCACGTAAAGTGACCTAGGAGTGAGCACTGATTGGCTAAACTGCATGTCTGTCAAAAGAACTGAAATAAGGGGGCAGTCAGCAGAGGCTTAGATACAAGATAATTACAGAGGTAAAACGTGTATTATTATAACTGTGTTGGATATGCAAAACTGGGGAATGGGTAATAAAGGGATTATCTTTCTTTTTAAACAACAAAAATTCTGGTGTTGACTGTCCCTTTAAGCTCAATTTGAGCTTTTTTTTGTAAATCAAGTATCTATATGGGTTGAACTCGATGGTCCTCTTTCAGCCTCATCTACTATATTAAACAAGGTTTTGCCACTGTAACAAATACTCTGAAAATTAAACGCACTAAACCTTTATGGAGCAAATATTTTAAGTTATATTCCAATAATGTTTGGTAATTCTAAAATACAAATAATTTGAAATATTATTTAAGGCAAAAAACATTTAAAATACAGCTTATAAATGTCAATTGCAATTTAATTACAAAAATAATAATAAACCAATTATTTCTCACACAAAGCAAGCCTGTCCTTCTGCAGTTCAAAGGGAAAGTTTGTTTTAATGATTGTATTTCTCACATCGCCTAGCACTCAGTATTTTCAATAAAACACAATTCTGTTCCAAAACATATCATTAAAAAGTGACTGACAGGATAAACTATATTGCCATCTAGAAACACAAGAACGATTTTAAGAAATTCTAAGTTTCCCCTCATAAAAGGATCTTTAGCAGCATTGTATGTGTTTTAATGAGAATATTAATTGAACTCTAACGCTACATACAATAGTAGGCAGGGTAACAATGTAAATGCAGTAGGGTGGAAAGTATATACAAAAATATAATTTAGAATTTCAAGTACAATTCTATATCTGTATATGTATTTTGTGGAAAAATATCACTATAGTTTCCTAGGGATTAAAAGCTACTAGCCCAGAGGGAAAAAGTTACTAGTCAACTCAATGATAAAGATAGATAAAAGTCACATTTTGTACACATCTGTTGCAAATCCTTACTCGTCCAGGACTAGTGGAACTTTCATGCCCTAGATCTGTTCTTACTCTTCAATCTCTTATCTTGAGGAAGAAAGGCACCCTTACCCCCAAGTAATAGTGGAAATTAGAGTCCAGACCTGAGACCAAAAAAATCTTTCCTTGGAAAGGAAGAGTCAATAATCTGTTCTTGGAAATTATGGTTGCAGACCAAGTGGCCGATTTATTATTGCCTGGCAGACATTATACGCTGCAGCGTATTATGTCCGCCAGACATCGCTGAATGGTGAACTGCTTGTGCAATGCTGCCCCTTGCAGTTTCGCGGCCGCTAGCAAGGGGTGTCAATCAACCCAATCATATAGGATCGGGTTGATTGCTGTACACCGTTAAGAGGCAGCGGATACAGTTAAGGTCTTAACCGCTGCTTCATAACTGCGGTTTGCGGCGAGCCCAAAGGCTCGTGTGGAAACAGGGCGAGATGGCCCCATTTGGCCCATCATAAATCGGCCCCCAAGACTTGAGCCATAAGGCTCTTCTGGTCAAAACAGAGAGATTCATGTTTTTTGCATTAATCTGAACAATATACACAACTGCATCACAGATAAAGTTGTTAGTGGTGCATAGCAATTTAATGCAGCTCTGTAAGCCTTCCACAGAAGGCTGGTCTGAGATAAGATCAGCAAATTAATCACACCACAAGGCTGCAGCTCTTGCACACACACTATAGCCAGCTTAAAGAGATAACTTTCTGTAAAAAGCCTCTAATTTGCTATCCATAGGGTCCTTGAAGGATTTGCTATCCTCTAATGGATGGTAGGCGAGAGTAAAAATGGCTCCATCATTCTTGGGAAAAATTATTTTAAACTTAGACTGAGAAAAGGGGATACCAGGTTTATCCCATTCTTTGGAGATTATTTCTGAAATCTATTCACGGACTGGAAATACTTCAGGAAATTTTGGAGAAGGCTTAAAAATGAAATTGACCTGATAAACTGGCTTTTTCTCAGAAATCTTTTAATCCATGCGGCCCAAGGTTTGAAGGACTTCACATAGTTGGAAACGTAAATGATCAAACGTATGAAGAATAATATGAATTTTCAGACGAAGAGTCATGAAAAATATCAGGAATCTCTCTATGCGGAGTAAAAACTTGCGGGATCATCAAATCTTCTGATCACATAGAATCAATAAATTTGCATTTATGCTTACTTGGCAGAGACATAGCCGCTAAAACCTAATTTACAGTAGAACAAAGATCATTTTTGAACTCTGGAGAAAAGTCCATGGGAGCTCACTGTGAAATACATACAGGAGTAGGACAAACACCTTAAGCGAAAAAAAATAGGAAAAGACTGACACAAACGCATTACATGACTCACACAGGTACAGCATAGTTGAGCTGGAGGACAACTGAAACAACTTTGCAAAGAGTACACGTGGTCTGTAAGAAATATTTAATCTGATGATTTCCCTCTGAAAAGTCTGACACAAATCCAGAGGGGACAGCCTTATTTGACTCCATTATCCAGGAATATTGAAACACACAGAGAAACACAACAGATTGTAATAGAAAACTAATTTTCTTTAGTGCAGAGTGGGATTATTAACAACAAATACTGAAATCCATTGTCAGCAATACATTGCAAATTAACCCCAAATAATGAGAATAGTTAAACAAATAATTGGATAATAAAGCCTCAAAGCTCTTGAAATGTTAAGGGTACTCATTAATTAATTTGCACCTGCTTGCCTGCATAAGTACCCCTTATTAACAGTGTAAATCTGTACACCTACTATATAATGTATAAGAAGTTAAACATAACTGTGTGTAACCCAGAATGTCCCCTAGCTATGCTATACATTAACATGTACCCACTAATAGCCTGCGGGCTATGTGAGTGCTCTGTACTTCCCAAAATAGCACCCACTATACTGAGCTTACCAGCTGAGAGAAAAAATGCCTACAGTAGAAAGCCTATCCAGTGCTGTGCAAGTAACAGCAAAAGATCTGGAACAGGAGTACAACGACGACCAAACAGGATGAGGCTAGGGACAAGTACCTGTAACACCTGAGGAAGGCTGAATAAAATCCCTTAGGGAAATATGGCGTCACTACCGAGTACTCCATACACCACTCTGTTCAAGTCTTGATTGCTGTTTGAAGGGGTAACGGGTCTCTCATAGGTCTGAGAACTCCTTTCAACGTAGAATCAGGACCACCTCAAATTTTTACCTACTTGTGGGAGGCAAAGAAAAAACCAAACATATATACAATGAAGTGGGAGGGTTAAAAAGCTCTTAGTGTTTGTGGTATCTTTGCATCCTCCTAGTGGCAGGAATTAAATCCCACACAATGATTGTGGACTCTCACCACCTTATGAAAGAAATACATGTGCCCGGGTTCCTGTGGTTGAGTTCTTATTGAGCAAATCTTTAGACATCTTCCCAAAATATTATTAAGAGGTTTATGAGAATCTTGTGCTTGTTTTTGGCAGATAAACATTTTCTGAACATCAGTAGGTATGGTCAGTGTAATTACTATCTAAAAAACTTTCTGCAGTTAACATAACCAAAGCTGTAAGTTGTTACCTTCAGGAAACAATACAAAATAAATATCTGGGTCACTAATAGTATTGATCAGTAATGCTTCAAATCTTAGGAAGAGAGGACACTCTCTCAATAGCTTACCTTTTTTATTGGACTAACACTGCATAGTAAAAGACATCATTGCATACTGCAATACTCAAATAATAAATCTACTACACAGAAAGTGTGTTTCACTGTTTCTTAAAGAATACTATTTTAATGGCTGCCATAGTCACTTACCCAGATCAATCAGTATTGCATGCTGCTGAGTGGTCAGTTGCTTTAGTAGTTCTTTGTACGGGATGTCCTGTAATAGATTTTTACTTGGCATCTGATGTCGTAGCTGATATTGCTCTGCCAAAAACTTCCAAATTTCCCCACGATGGTGTCTTGGTACTCCTAATAAGTATAATAAATAAAAAATGTAATTTCTAGGGTATGTATACTCCTGATATATATGATGCAAGCAAATGTGTCTCTCATGATCCATATAATTTTTAACCCCGTTTTGTACCCCACAAACTCAGTGGTAGTACAAAACATACCAGACGGCACCTCCCGTTTCAGCTTTTTAAATATTTTTACAACACAGGAGAAAGAGCTAAACTCAGGTGTATCCACTAAGCCATTCAGCAAAATATTGTGAACTTCCGATATCATGCACTTACTACATGATTGACAGAAACCAATTCATGTGACTGCTTATCGGACTCTAGTAAATTAAGTAGGTGGAAAATTGCTCTGACTACACTCATAAGAGCTTGATGTAAGATAAATTGGGGATTTTTTTCCTTATCTGTCATTAAAGTGAAAGTCAACCCTAGCGTTTTATTATATTATTATATTAGGGTGCATTCTTCTAACTTGAATTGCCAGTTTTAACTATAATAGCCTGGTTGTTAAAGTAAAAGTTTTTGAAACGCTAGGATTGACTATTGAAACAAATAAAGGGGACTTTCATTCATGAAGTATAAGATACTTCATGTAAAAAGCTCCTTTATTTGTTTCAACCAATCGCCGTTCTGAGCTGCTAAGGAAGCCCACGGCAGATCGCGGTTTTGCTTGAGAGGTAACGTTTTCACCTCTTAGCCAATAGCCGTGTGGTAAATCCGGCTTGGCGCCCTTGGGAGCCAGATTTACTGCATGGCTATTTGCCATGAGGTGAAAACGTCACCTCTTAGCAAAAATGTTTTTTGTTGTGGGCTTCATTAGCAGCTAAGAATGGCAATCTGTTGAAACAAATAAAGAAGCTTTCTATTTGTTTCAATAGTCCATCCTAGCGTTTCAAAAATGCTAGGATTGACTTTTACTTTAAGCAACTAGGCTATCATAATTAAAACTGGCAATTCAAGTTAGAAGAATGCACCCTAATATAAAAGGTACAGGTGTAGAAGAGAATCCATGTAGGGATCCATAGAAAGCAAGATCAAATATGCAAACCAAGACTTTCAAGGCCAGTGTGATGGAATGATAATTGTGTTTTGACTTTTCCCAGTCTTGTGCAGAACTCTGTGTTTTATGACAATGGATGGACAAATTCAAATAAGGAAAAGTTCCAAAGGATGGTTAGTGGATCTATAAAGGCTGCTTGGGCAACCTTGGTTCTGCAGTGGAAGATCATTACTTTTTTATATCAAGGCCATGAGATTAATTGAAGGAATAACAGGGACCAGTGAGATTGAAAAAATACAAAAAGATAAACAAAACTCTCTCATGAAATTATATATTCCTGACTGTAAGCTGAGGGAGTACACTTTGCAAGTATTCAGAAAAGGATATGAAAAGATTCAGAACATGCAGCTGTCCTGGTCAGGATTTTAGTGAATACCCACAAAGCAGCTGGACTTTTACTGCAAAGACCTGCACTGAAGCAGGGCAAGACAGATTACCCTGAGTTCCTGAATATTTAGGAGGGTTATTGCCTCTCTGGAAGACCATGTCCCTTGTGTTTAAGGTATAACCAAGAACATTATCTACCCTGACTGGGACCACAACTGGGAAGTCCTCACAATGGATGCCAGACACCAAAATAGAATGAAATTGTCCCTCTTGTTTTGACACAATACATATTTAAATAATGCAATAATTCCCATTTGTGCAAGTGGTTAATTATGCCTGCAAGAAAAAAAGGCCTTCGCTGTGTTCAGAAAAGCCAAAATGAAGAGGGATCTGAATGAATTTGTGATTGGAAAAAACTGTTGGATGGAAATAGCAAATTGAAACTTATTTTGTACATGAAGAACACAATATCTTGGACCCACTTGTCACACTAAGTATATATTTACCCCCACCCAAAGTGGAAACATTGGCCTCCCACTGGAAAGACCACTCTGTAAAAAAAACAAATGATAAAAGCATTTCTGGACCTGTTTTTTGGAGACACCATAAAGAGCATGGAAACGAATGAACACATTCATTACGGCATCTATGGTTTGAAATACATTATATCACTTTAAGTGCATTTCTGTCCAGGATTATCTTTATAGTACCACCGTTTTAAATTGAGAGGTTACTCTAGGTAAAATTGTGTCCAATGTTTAGTTTCACTGTGACTGGTGTTAGTGTCAGTGCAGTTTTATTTACAAGATTAGTTTTTTTTGCTACTTACTTAAATATAAAATCACCTACAGTGCATTGTGATATGAAAATCACATTTGAAGATATACAGTACTTGAGCATCATATTTCAACATTGTATTTCCTATTTAACAAACAGGAGGCATTGAAGGTTGTGGATTTGCAAGGTGGTATTTGCTTTATGTATTTACCATTGCACTAGCAAGTCCTTATGTAGCCCCACCCCCTGGTGTTGCACAACCAATTGCGCGACAGCATGTTTATCTATCGTCCTGATCAAATGGGTCTTAAGATTGCTGCTTCTTATGGTTGCAGGCTCACATGAGCTAGCTTGCACCACAATGGTTTATAAATGGAGCCCTGTGTGTTTGTCATGACTGGCTGTGCTGTTTTGCAGGGACAGTAAATATTCATACAAAGAATGAAAAATACATATGTATTCAAACTGTCAATTTTCTGTAATGCCAGTCTCTTGCTACTTTTAAACCCAAAGCACCTTGATTTTTATTTAGCTACCTAGCACCAGATAAAAAAAAAGAATTCTGAGTAAAATGATGACACTACAAAACCAAAAACTAAGCTGCATTATAAAACCAATAATTTTGTACCAGTTCCTTAAACCCTTAAAGGGACAGTATACACTCATTTTCATATAACTGCATGTAATAGACACTACTATAAAGAATAAGATGCACAGATACTGATATAAAAATCCAGTATAAAACTGTTTAAAAACTTACTTAGAAGCTGTCAGTTTGGTTCTGTCGAAAAGGCAGCTGGAAAGCCCACTGCAAGTGGCAAATAAGACACTCCCCTCCTCCCCCTTCTTTTGCATATGAAAAGACCCTTTACACAAACAGGAGCAAGCTGGAGAAGGTAGCTGACAGTATTCACATAAAACTTTGGGGCTTGGTTAGGAGTCTGAAAATCAGAGCAATGTTCTTTAAAAATAAGCAAAACTATACATTTATTTTTTTTTAAAAACTTTATGGGCTATATAAATAGATAATCTACAAAACATTTATGCAAAGAAAAAATGAGTGTATAATGTCCCTTTAACGACCAAGGACGTACAGGGTGTGTCCTACAAAAAATGTCACTTAATGACGTACGTCCTTGGGGTTTCAAGCGTTGGAAGCGATCGTGATCGCTTCCAGCCGCTTTCAAGGTATTGCAGTGATGCCTTGATATCACTGTAATACCTTTTTTTACCCACCGAAGCAGAGACACACTTGGTGGCCCTCCCTGCATCGGCCAACGATGTTGTCGATCGTTAGTGGGTGGGAGCCATAGCAGGGAAGCAGGTGGGTAGCCCATCGCTGGATCACTTCCTGACCCTCCATATCCGGTGCGCGCAAGTGGTTGGGAGTGCGCGTGTGGGCACTTTAGTACATTAACAAATGCATTGAAGATGATAGGATGGAGGGAGAGGGAAAGGGGGGTTAATAAATGTTAAGAAAGGGATCTGGGAGGGGGGTAGGCTATTGAGGTGGGGGGGGCAGCCACATTACAGAAAAACATAAATTATGCTTACCTGATAATTTCCTTTCCATCTGTATGAGGAATCCAGAACCTGGCCACCAGGAGGAGGCAAAGACACCCTAGCCAAAGGCTTAAATACCTCCCGCACTCATTCCCCAATCATTCTGCCGAGGGAACAAGGAACAGTAGGAGAAATATCAGGGTATAAATGGTGCCAGAAGAACAAAAAATGTTGGTCCACTAAATGGAGAAAAGTGATCAGGTAATCATAATTTATGTTTTCCATCTTAATATTCCTTACTTGTGGGAAACATATACCCAAGCTCTAGAGGACACTGAATGAAAACGGGAGGAAGAGAGAGGCGGACCCTATTCTGAGGGCACCACAGCCTGCAAAACCTTTCTCCCAAAAGCTGCTTTAGCCGAAGCAAAAACGTCAAATTTGTAAAACTTTGAAAAATGTAATGTAAAATGTAAAGAGGACCAGGTAGCTGCCCTACAAATCTGCTCCATAGAGGCCTCATTCTTGAAGGCCCAAGATGAAGCCACAGCTCTAGTTGAATGAACCGTAATCCTCTGGAGGAGGTTTTCCCGCGGTTTCATATGCTAAGCGAATAATGCTCCTCAACCAAAACGATAGGGAAGTGGAAGAAGCCTTCTGCCCTCTGCACTTCCCAGAATAGACAATAAACAACGCCAAAGTCTGTCTAAAATCCTTTGTGGCCTGAAGATAGAATTTTAAAGCATGAACCACATCCAGATTATGAAGTAATCGTTCCTTCGAAGGAGGAGGATTAAATTGCAAGGCCGTCATCTCAGAGTCTGCGAGCCGAAACAATAGCCAGTAGAAAAAGAACCTTCTAATACAGTAACTTAATGTCAACTGAATGCATGGGCTCATTCGGAGCCCTCTGCAAAACCTTAAGAACCAGATTTAAACTCCAAGGAGGAGCGAAATGTCTAAACACAGGCCTGATTCTAGACAGAGCCTGAACAAAAGAATATATATCTGGAAGCTCAGCGATCCTCTTCTGTAATAACACAGATAGAGCCGAAATCTGTCCCTTTAAGGAACTAGCGGCAAGTCCCTTCTCCAAACCGTCTAGGACTAAGCGTTCAATTACCACGCAGTCAGCCTCAGAGAATCAAGATTCTGATGAACAAAGGGACCCTGTTCCAGCAGATCTCTGCGACAAGGTAACATGGAGGAGATGAGGACATCCCCACCAGACCCGCAAACCACATCCTTTGCGGCCACGATGGGGCAATTAGGATCGCTGAAGCTTGCTCCTGCTTGATGCAGGCCACTACCCGAGGTAGAAGTGGTAACGGTGGAAAAATTTAAACTAGTTTGAACCTCCAAGGCACTGCTAATGCATCTATCAGCTCTGCCTGTGGATCCCTGGACCGCGACCCGTATCTGGGTAGCTTGGAATTGAGTCGGGACACCATGAGATCTATTGCCGGCATCCCCCATCTCTTGCAAATCTCCTCAAACACCTCGGGATGGAGAGACCATTCCCCAGGATGAAAGGATTGTCTGCTGAGGAAATCTGCTTCCCAGTTGTCCACATCCGGAATGTGAATCGCTGTGAAATCTAATCAACCGAAGCTTCATTCCTAAACGCCCAGGAAGTAGAAACTGACCTAGTAGAATGAGCTGTAATCCTATGAGGCGGAGTCTTACCCGACTCAACATAGGCAAGATGAATTAAAGATTTCAACCAAGATGCCAAAGAAATGGCAGAAGTTTTCTGGCCTTTCTAAAACCGGAAAAGATAACAAATAAACTAGAAGTCTTTCGGAAAGACTTAGTAGCTTCAACATAATATTTCAAAGCTCTAATAACATCCAAAGAATGCAACGATTTCTCCTTAGAATTCTTAGGATTAGGACATAATGAAGGAACCACAATGTCTCTACTAATGTTGTTGGAATTCACAACTTAGGTAAAAATTCAAAAGAAGTTCGCAACACCGCCTTATCCTGATGAAAAATCAGAAAAGGAGACTCACAAGAAAGAGCAGATAATTCAGAAACTCTTCTGGCAGAAGAGATGGCCAAAAGGAACAAAACTTTCCAAGAAAGTAATTTAATATCCAATGAATGCATAGGTTCAAATGGAGGAGCTTGAAGAGCCCCCAGAACCAAATTCAAACTCCAAGGAGGAGAAATTGACTTAATGACAGGCTTTATACGAACCAAAGCTTGTACAAAACAATGAATATCAGGAAGAATAGCAATCTTTCTGTGAAAAAGAACAGAAAGAGCAGAGATTTGACCTTTCAAGGAACTTGCGGACAAACCCTTATCTAAACCATCCTGAAGAAACTGTAATATTCTTGGTATTCTAAAAGAATGCCAAGAAAAATGATGAGAAAGACACCAAGAAATACAAGTCTTCCAGACTCTATAATATATCTCTCTGGATACAGATTTACGAGCCTGTAACATAGTATTAATCACAGAGTCAGAGAAACCTCTTTGACCAAGAATCAAGCGTTCAATCTCCATACCTTTAAATTTAAGGATTTCAGATCCTGATGGAAAAAAGGACCTTGAGACAAAAGGTCTGGTCTTAACGGAAGAGTCCACGGTTGGCAAGAGGCCATCCGGACAAGATCCGCATACCAAAACCTGTGAGGCCATGCCGGAGCTACCAGCAGAACAAACGAGCATTCCTTCAGAATCTTGGAGATTACTCTTGGAAGAAGAACTAGAGGCGGAAAGATATAGGCAGGATGATACTTCCAAGGAAGACATAATGCATCCACTGCCTCCGCCTGAGGATCCCGGGATCTGGACAGATACCTGGGAAGTTTCTTGTTTAGATGAGAAGCCATCAGATCTATTTCTGGAAGTTCCCACATTTGAACAATCTGAAGAAATACCTCTGGGTGAAGAGACCATTCGCCCGGATGCAACGTTTGGCGACTGAGATAATCCGCTTTCCAATTGTCCATACCTGGGATATGAACCGCAGAGATTAGACAGGAGCTGGATTCCGCCTAAACCAAAATTCGAGATACTTCTTTCATAGCCAGAGGACTGTGAGTCCCTCCTTGATGATTGATGTATGCCACAGTTGTGACATTGTCTATCTGAAAACAAATGAACAACTCTCTCTTCAGAAGAGGCCAAGACTGAAGAGCTCTGAAAATTGCACGGAGTTCCAAAATATTGATCGGAAATCTCACCTCCTGAGATTCCCAAACCCCTTGTGCCGTCAGAGACCCCCACACAGCTCCCCAACCTGTAAGACTTGCATCTGTTGAGATTATAGTCCAGGTCGGAAGAACAAAGAAGCCCCCTGAACTAAACGATGGTGATCTGTCCACCATGTCAGAGAGTGTCGTAAAATTGGTTTAAAGATATTAATTGAGATATCTTTGAGTAATCCCTGCACCATTGGTTCAGCATACAGAGCTGAAGAGGTCGCATGTGAAAACGAGCAAAGGAGATCGCATCTGATGCGGCAGTCCTAAGACCCAACATTTCCATGCATAAGGCTACCAAAGGGAATGATTGTGACTGAAGTTTTTGACAAGCTGATATCAATGTTAAACTTCTCCTGTCTGACAAGGACAGAGTCATAGACACTGAATTTATCTAGAAACCTAAAAAGGTTACCCTTGTCTGAGGAATCAATGAACTGATTGGTAAATTGATCCTCCAACCATGAACTTGAAGAAACAACACAAGTCGATTCGTATGAGATTCTTCGAAAATGAGAAGACTGAGCAAGTACCAAGATATCGTCCAAATAAGGAAATACCAAAACCCTATTCTCTGATTACAGAAAGAAGGGCACCGAGAACCTTTGAAAAAAATTCTTGGAACTGAGGCTAGGCCAAACGGTAGAGCCACAAAACTGGTAATGCTTGTCTAAAAAGAGAATCTCAGACACTAAAAGTGAACTGGATGAATCGGAATATGCAGATACACATCCTGTAAATCTATTGTAGACATATAATGCCCTTGCTAAACAAAAGGCAGGATAGTCCTACAGTAACCATCTTGAATGTTGGTATCCTAACATAACGATTCAATAATGATAGATCCGGAACTGGTCTGAAGGAATTGACCTTCTTTGGTACAATGAAGAGATAAAATAAAACCCCAGCCCCTGTTCCAGAACTGGAACTGGCATAAATACTCCAGCCAACTCTAGATCTGAAACACATTTCAGAAATGCTGAGCCTTTGCTGTGTTAACTGGGACACGGGAAAGAAAAGAATCTCTTAGCAGGAGGCCTTAACTTGAAGCCAATTCTGTACCTTTCTGAAACAATGTTTCTGAAACCAGAGATTAAGAACGGAATTGATCCAAATTTCTTTGAAGAAAACGTAATCTGCCCCATACCAGCTGAGCTGGAATAAGGGCCGCACCTTCATAGGTACTTAGGAGTTGGCTATAGGTTTCTATAAGGCTTGGATATATTCCAAACTGGAAATAGTTTCCAAACTGATACCGCTCCTGAGGATGAAGGATCAGGCTTTTGTTCCTTGTTGTGAGGAAAGGAACGAAAATGATTATTTACCCTGGAAAGAAAGGGAAAGCAAAGTTGACTTAGAAGACATGTCAGCATTCCAAGTTTAATCCATAAAGCTTTTCTAGCTAAAATAGCTAGAGACATATACCTGACATCAACTCTAATGATATCAAAAGATGGTATCACCAATAAAATTCTTTGCATAATAATAATGCTATAAAATTATGATCTGTTACTTGTTGCGCTAAAGCTTCTAACCAAAAAGTTGAAGCTGCAGCAACATCCGCTAAAAATATAGCAGGTCTAGAAGATTACCTGAACATAAGGAAGCTTTTCTTAGAAAGGATTCAATTTTCCTATCTAAAGGATCCTTAAATTAAGTACTATCTGCCGTAGGAATAGTAGTACATTAGCAGGAGTAGAGACAGCCCCATAACCTTAGGGATTTTTGTCCCAAAAAAACTCTAATCTGTCAGATGGCACAGGATATAATTTGCTTAAACGTCTAGAAGGAGTAAATAAATTACCCAAATTATTCCATTCCCTGGAAATTACTTCAGAAATAGCATCAGGGAGATAAAACACTTCTGGAATAACTACAGGAGATTTAAAAACCTTATTTAAACGTTTACATTTAGTATCAAGAGGACCAGAATCCTCTATTTCTAATGCAAATAACACTTCTTTAAGTAAAGAACGAATAAATTCCATCTTGAACAAATACAAAGATTTATCAGCATCAACCTCTGAGACAGAAACCTCTGAACCAGAAGAACCATTATCAGTATCAGAATGATGATGTTCATTTAAAAATTCATCTGAAAAAAGAGAAGTTTTAAAAGACTTTTATGTATACTAGAAGGAGAAATAACAGACATAGCCTTCTTAATGGATTTAAAAAATAAAATCTCTTATGTTATCAGGAACACTCTGAAAATTAGATGTTGACGGAACAGCAACAGGTAATGTAACAGTACTAAAGGAAATTTTATCTGCATTAATAAGTTTGACATGACATGCAATACAAATAACAGCTGGAGAAACAGATACCAAAAGTTTATAGCAGATACACTTAGCTTGGTAGCTCCAGCACTGTGCAGTGATTTTCCTGAAGTATCTTCTGACTCAGTTGCAACGTGGAACATCTTGCAATATGTAAAAGAAAAAAACAACATATAAAGCAAAATTGATCAAATTCCTTAAATGACAGTTTCAGGAATGGGAAAAAAATGCCAGAGAACAAGCTTCTAGCAACCAGAAGCAATAAATAATGAGACTTAAATAATGTGGAGACAAAAATGACGCCCATATTTTTTAGCGCCAAAAAAGACGCCCACATTATTTGGCGCCTAAATGCTTTTGGCGCCAAAAATGACGCCACATCCGGAACGCCGACATTTTTGACGCAAAAAAACGTCAAAAAATGACGCAACTTCCGGCGACACGTATGACGCCGGAAACAGAAAAAAATTTTGCGCCAAAAAAGTCCGCGCCAAGAATGACGCAATAAAATGAAGCATTTTCTGCCCCCGCGAGCCTAACAGCCCACAGGGAAAAAGTCAAATTTTTTAAGGTAAGAAAAAATGATTGAAACAAATGCATTTATCCCAAATATGAAACTGACTGTCTGAAAAATAAGGAAAGTTGAACATTCTGAGTCAAGGCAAATAAATGTTTGAATACATATATTTAGAACTTTATAATAAAGTGCCCAACCATAGCTTAGAGTGTCACAGAAAATAAGATTTACTTACCCCAGGACACTCATCTACATGTTTGTAGAAAGCCAAACCAGTACTGAAACGAGAATCAGCAGAGGTAATGGTATATATAAGAGTATATCGTCGATCTGAAAAGGGAGGTAAGAGATGAATCTCTACGACCGATAACAGAGAACCTATGAAATAGACCCCGTAGAAGGAGATCACTGCATTCAAATAGGCAATACTCTCCTCACATCCCTCTGACATTCACTGCACGCTGAGAGGAAAATCGGGCTCCAACTTGCTGCGGAGCGCATATCAACGTAGAATCTAGCACAAACTTACTTCACCACCTCCATCGGAGGCAAAGTTTGTAAAACTGAATTGTGGGTGTGGTGAGGGGTGTATTTATAGGCATTTTAAGGTTTGGGAAACTTTGCCCCTCCTGGTAGGAATGTATATCCCATACGTCACTAGCTCATGGACTCTTGCTAATTACATGAAAGAAACAGCTTCTTCCCCTGTAAACCGCACGGTCAGGAAAAAGGAAGTCAAAGAGACCACACCGGTCACATGGAGTGCCATGCATGACGGCACCTGCTCCATGAGAGAAACGCGCCAAAACTAACAGGCCGCACAGTTATCTCAAAAATGAAAGTAAAACCTAAATGTTCCACATCTTCCCTGCTGTGTGGAACAGACACACATCCTCTCACGTTTGACAGTCTTGTAGCATCACACCTGACATGGACTTAGCAGGCAGGCAGTGAATCTCGTCAACACTGATTGCTAAGGAACTGTTAATACGAGTCTGGATGGTTTTGCAGAAAGACTCTCACTGAGAGGCTGACAAGACTACTTGAAACTCCAGTCCCATACCGAAGAGTACTATCCTCCATAAGAGACTACTCAGAATCTTCCGACACTTCTCTGCCATCCTCCTGGGACGAAAGGCAAAGAATGACTGGGGGATGAGGGGAGTGGGGGAGGTATTTAAGCCTTTGGCTGGGGTGTCTTTGCCTCCTCCTGGTGGCCAGGTTCTGTATTCCCACAAGTAAGAAATGAAGCCGTGGACTCTCCTCATATTAAGATAGAAATTCGCTTTTTTGCAAAAAAATAAAAAACACTTTTTTTTTTTTTTTTTTAGCAAACTGGGCAAATAGGTAGAGTGGGGAGGGTTAGTAGAGCTGTTTGGAGGGGGATCAGGGAGGTTGGGGGGGCTAAGGGGGGATCCAACACTGCAGAAAAAATAAAAAAACAATTAAAAAATTATATTTTAGTACTGGCAGACTTTCTGCCAGTACTTAAGATGGCGGTGATAATTGTGAGGTGGGGGAGGGATCAGAGCTGTTTGAAGGGGGTCAAGGAGGGATCAGGGGGTGGGATATGTCAGGTGGCAGGCTGATCTCTAGACTAAAGCTAAAATGAACCCTACAAGCTACCTAATTAATCACTTAACTGCTGGGCATAATACAAGTGTGGTGCGCAGCGGCATTTAGCGGCCTTCTAATGACCAAATCCATATATGTCTGCTATTTCTGAACAAAGGGGACCCTAGAGAAGCCAATAGGATGAGAGCTAATGAAATTCTATTGGCTGATTTGAACAGCCAATAGAATTTCAGAAGCTCTGATCCTAAAGGCTTAAATACCTCCCCCATTTCCTCATAACCCCAGTCATTCTGCCGAGGGAACAAGGAACAGTAGGAGAAATATCAGGGTGAAAAAGGTGCCAGAAGAAAAAGAAAAAAAATCAAATTTAGGGCCGCCCATTGGAGAACACGGGCGGGAGCTGTGGACTCTTCCTGTACAGATGGAAATTAAATTATCAGGTAAGCATAATTTATGTTTTCCATCTTAATATGGGAAGAGTCCACAGCTGCATTCCTTACTTGTGGGAAACATATACCCAAGCTCTAGAGTACACAGAATGCTAACGGGAGGGAAAAAAGAGAGTCGGACCCTAATCTGAGGGCACCACAGCCTGCAAAGCCTTTCTTCCGAAGGCTGCTTCAGCAGAAGCAAAAACATAAAACTTGTAAAATGTTGGAAAAAGTATGTAAGGAGAACCAGGTAGCCGCCTTACAAATCTGATCTATAGAGGCCTCATTTTTGAAGGCCCAAGAGGAAACCATTGCTCTTGTAGAATAAGCCGTAATCCTCAGAGGAGGTTTATGTCCCGCTGTTTCTATGCTAAACGGTTGACACTCCTCAGACAAAAAGATAAGGAAGTCGAAGAGGCCCTCTGACCCCTACGCTTCCCGGAAAAGAGAACAGAGAAAGAAGTTTGTCTAAATTCCTTTGTGGCCCGAAGATAGAACTTCAAGGCACAAACCACATCCAGAAATATGTTGTAAACGTTCCTTCGACGAAGGATTAGGACATAAGAAAGGAACCACAATCTCTTGATTGTTGTTGCGAATTGACACAACCTTAAGAAGAAAACCTAACTTGGTTCGTAGAACAGCCTTATGAAACGCCAGATAAGGAGGGAAGCATTGCAAGGCAGCAATCACAGATACACAGCGCGCAGAAGCAATAGCCAGTAGAAAAGGAACCTTCTAAGGCAACAATTTAATGTCTACTTCATGCATAGGCTCCACGGAGCCCGTTGCAAAACCTTAAGGACAAGATTTAAACTCCAAGGAGGAGCCTTAGATCTAAACACAGCTCTGATCCCAGCAGAGCCTTAACAAATGGCTGCACATCTGGAAGCTCTGCAAACCTCTTGTGCAGTAGGGAAAACTGTCCCTTCAGGGGACTTGCAGCAAAGCCCTTCTCCAGTTCATCCTGGAGAACAGAATAAGTAGGTCCTCCACACCTTATGATAGATGCGACGAGCAACCAGCTTACAAGCTTGAATGAGAGTAAAAATAACTCTCTCAGACTAAGCTAGGACTAAACGTTTAATCTCCACGCAGTCAGCCTCAGAGAATCTAGACATTGATGAACAAAGAGACCTTGGTCAACAGATCCCTGCGACAAGGTAACTTCCACGGAGGAGATGATGACATCGCCACTAGATCTGCGAACCATATCTTTTGCGGCCAAGGCAGAGCAGTCAGTATCACTGACGCCTGCTTGACTTGAGCCACTACACTAGGAAGTAGTGGTAACGGTCGGAAAGGATAAATTAGATTGAACTACCAAAGCATCGCTATTGCATCTGTTAGCTCCGCATGAGGATCCCTGTGCCTCGACCTCTATCTGGGTAGCTTGGTATTGAGACGTTATAAGATCTTCCTCTTGCAAATCTCTGCAAACACTCGGGATGGAGAGACCATTCTCCCGGATGAAAGGATTGTCTGCTGAGGAAATCCGCTTCCCAGTTGTCCACACCCGGAATGTGGATCCCTGACAGTGAACAAATGCGAGTCTCCCCCACACCAGAATCCGGAGATACTTCCCTCAAAACTAGGGAGCTTCTCGCCAGCAGAGGCCAAGCCTTCAGAGCATTGTATATTGCCCGAAGATCCAAAATGAGATCAGGAGGGAGCTTCACCTCCTGAGACCAGAGGCCATGCGCCTTCCTGGCACCCCAAACAGCTCCCCATCCTGAAAGACTCGCAACCTTAGTCACAATCACCCAGGATGGTCTTGAGACAGACGTCCCTTAGGACAAGTGATCCGGACAAAACCACCAAGAGAGTGATTCTCCCGATTGGTTGTCCAGAGAAATCTCTTAAGACAGATCTGAATGATCGCCGTTCCACTAGTTCAGCATGCGCAGTTGCAACAGTCTGAGGTGAAACCTGGCAAAGGAAATGATGTCCAAGCTGGACACCATGACACCAATCACCTCCATACACCGAGCCACAGATGGCCTTAAGGAGATCTGGAGGGCAAAACATGTTGAAGCTAGTTTGCAACGTCTCTGGTCTAATTTCTTTAGCTAGACCAAACGGAAGGGCAATAAACTGGATGTACTGGTCCAGGAATGCAAACCCTAGGAACTGAAAGTGGTCCTTGAGGTTTGGTACGAGAAGGGAGCATCCTTCAAATCTATCGTGGTCATGAACTACTCCTCTCAAACGAGGGGAAGAATGGACCTTATTGTCTCCATCTTAAACTAGGGGACATTTAAAAACCTGCTTAAGCACTTTAGGTCCAAAATCGGACAGAAAGTTCCCTCCTTCTTAGGAACCACGAAAAGGTTTGAATAGTATCCCAAACCTCTCACTGTGATAGGCACCGGGACAATAACTCCTAGAGGACAGATCCCGTACACACCCCAGAAAGGCTTCCTTCCTTTCTGGTCAGGAAGTCAGGAGGATTCTGCCCTTGGGTGGCTGAGACTTAAAACCTATCTTGTAACCCTGAGCTATGACCTCCAGGAACCATGGATCCTGCAAGTCCCTGAACCAAGCAACTGAAAAGAGCAATACGTAGAAAAAAAGGAAATTATAAGCGCTAAAGGACAGTACCCAGCTTAACTAGTGAATTCCCCTCCAAGAATACAAAGTGGCAAAAGCAATGTGAAAAAGTGAAGTTAAGCGCTCAAAGCACGGGTATATCTAAGAGATGTGTATTTAAATAAAGGGACCAGTGTCCAGTATGTAATCAGCGAAAAAATATATTCATCAAAGTATTTATATGTAATAATATATAGGAAGGAGTATATATATATGTACCAGAACAGAGACAGAGGCGTAAATATAGTTCAAATGGAAAATTTCCAAGGCAATTTATTATACTAATAAAACAGAGGTGTCAAGATGTCTAAAATGATACAAAATGATACAATGTAAAACAAAGGGACGTCTCCCTTAATAAATGTATAGATACATAAAATAAGCATAAAAGAACAATAAGAAAAAGTACTTGCGCTTTAGCGAAAAATGTACTGATGTCCCAAGATATTGACTTGCCAAGTGACAAGAAAGTAACTGTCCAGTTGTAGGCTTAAATTGCCTGTATATGGTGGTTGGCGTTACTGGATGAGAGAAAAGGGCGCCTTTTTGTGTAAAGGTGACGTGACGTCACGTTTTAAAATGGTAGGTGATGTTGCCGTGGCAACCCCTATTCCTAAATCTGTAAGGAAATCCTGGGGGATCTAAAGATAATATTTGCGCTCACGAAAGATGATAGCTTTGTTGTCGTGAGGAAAGACTAGCAGGATCTTGAAATTTAGAAATGGGTCTTTGCGGTCGCTAGTAGCGACTAGTTTATCCTTTGTTGAAGGACTTGGCGGTCGCAAACAGCGACTAGGAGAAATATACAGATCCTTCCAGTTGAAGATAAGGTGGTCGTTAGTAACGACTTGAGGATCTTTTAAGAAGTGTAGGTTGGTCTTTGCGGTCGCCGGTAGCGACTGGTGTATCCTTTGTTGAAGAACTTGGCGGTCGCAAGTGGCGACTAAGGAATTCTTTGGTTTAGGATGAGGTGGTCGTTAGTAACGACTCGCGGATCTTTTAGGATAAGTAAGATGGTCTAGGGAGCGACTAGGAAATTCTTAGGAGACAGTCGGTTTTGTGGTCGCTAGTAGCGACTAGGAGTTTCTTTGTAGCAAGGTTGGTGCCAAACACACAGCAGTTGGTGGAGTTAGTTGTCTGTTGGTGCCAGCATGCACATAACAATTTTATGCTTCAAAGGACTTTCCATTTGAATTTCTATGTGCATGCTGGCACCAACAGACAACCTTGCTACAAAGAAACTCCTAGTCGCTACTAGCGACCACAAAACCGACTGTCTCCTAAGAATTTCCTAGTCGCTCCCTGCGACCGCCAAGTTCCTCAACAAAGGATAACCCAGTCGCTACCAGCGACCGCAAAGACCATCTTACTTATCCTAAAAGATCCGCGAGTCGTTACTAACGACCACCTCATCCTAAACCAAAGAATTCCTTAGTCGCTACTTGCGACCGCCAAGTTCTTCAACAAAGGATACACCAGTCGCTACCGGCGACCGCAAAGACCAACCTACACTTCTTAAAAGATCCTCAAGTCGTTACTAACGACCACCTTATCTTCAACTGGAAGGATCTGTATATTTCTCCTAGTCGCTGTTTGCGACCGCCAAGTCCTTCAACAAAGGATAAACGAGTCGCTACTAGCGACCGCAAAGAGCCATTTCTAAATTTCAAGATCCTGCTAGTCTTTCCTCACGACAACAAAGCTATCATCTTTCGTGAGCGCAAAGATTATCTTTAGATCCCCCAGGATTTCCTTACAGATTTAGGAATAGGGGTTGCCACGGCAACATCACCTACCATTTTAAAACGTGACGTCACGTCACCTTTACACAAAAAGGCGCCCTTTTCTCTCATCCAGTAACGCCAACCACCATATACAGGCAATTTAAGCCTACAACTGGACAGTTACTTTCTTGTCACTTGGCAAGTCAATATCTTGGGACATCAGTACATTTTTCGCTAAAGCGCAAGTACTTTTTCTTATTGTTCTTTTATGCTTATTTTATGTATCTATACATTTATTAAGGGAGACGTCCCTTTGTTTTACATTGTATCATTTTGTATCATTTTAGACATCTTGACACCTCTGTTTTATTAGTATAATAAATTGCCTTGGAAATTTTCCATTTGAACTATATTTACGCCTCTGTCTCTGTTCTGGTACATATATATATACTCCTTCCTATATATTATTACATATAAATACTTTGATGAATATATTTTTTCGCTGATTACATACTGGACACTGGTCCCTTTATTTAAATACACATCTCTTAGATATACCCGTGCTTTGAGCGCTTAACTTCACTTTTTCACACAACTGAAAAGAGCGACATACTGCCCCCTACACGATCCAGAAGAGGACCGGGGGCTGCCCATTCATGCCGACATAGACTCATCGGGCTTCTTGCCCTGCTTGGATTTATTCCAGGACATAGCCGGCTTTCAAGAGCTCTTGGTTTGCTCTGGCTTAGCGGAGGACTCCTGACATGGGCTTTATCAGAACGAAAATCGTCCCTTAGATTAGTTCATATACTCTTGCGGTAGGAGGGCACCCTTGCCCCCTGTGACCGTGAACATAATTGAGTCCAGGCCTGGACCAGACAAAATCATTTCCTTAAAAAAAGGGAGAGAAGAAGTCTAGACTTAGAAATCATATCCGCAGACCATGACTATCCCGACAGGCCTGAACAGAAAAAGCTGAAGCCACAGTATTCAAGAGAATAAACTGCCTAATAGCAGCACAGATAAAAGAATTAACAACCCTCAAGGCCATAAATCTTTTCTGAGTAACATCGAGGGGATCCTCCACCCCGATCAAATCCTATAAGGAGTCACACCAGAAGGTAGTTTCTCCAGTAACCGTGGCAACAGCCGCCGCCGGTTGAAACAAATATCCCATATGTTGAAACATTTTTCTTAACAGAGTTTCCATCTTATATCCATGGGCTCGTCAAAACGAAGAACTGTCCTCAAGCGGGATAGTAGTACGTTTAGCAAGGGTGAAGATAACGCCATCCCATTTAGGTATGGAACCTCACAACTCCATTGAGAGTCCAGGACCGGGGACAATTTGTCAAAGGGAGAAGAGGGGGAAATGGAATCCAATACTGTCCCATTCATTCTTAGCAAATTCCTAAACTAAAGTCTGGTTCCTGCGCAGCCGGAGGTTTAGAGGAAGCAGACTCCGACCCAGAATGTTCATACTCTGAAGTCTCAGAAAGAACTTAATCCTCTGATAACCCTCAGTTAAATCCAATAAATTATCTGATGTACTCTGGTAAGGAGTGCAATATTTAACCTTTCGCTTGCGCTTAGCAGGGCAAGGTAAAGCATTAAAGGCCGCAGACACCGCCGTCTGAACTGCGCAGTAACGTCTGGTGAAAAAAGGCCCCCTCCAGATGGAGGATCAGCAATGCTACGGGAAAACGGCATGTGTTGAAATATAAGAATGTAGGGTACGCACCTCACTGGACGACAATTCCTCAGAGGTGGACGGCTCTGTGGTATCAAACATGTTTGATATTATCACATTATCAAGGCATATGGACCATAATTGAGAGGGCAAAACTAAGGCCTCCTCACCATATAAACAGGAATTACTCATTAGGAATAGAGGGAGTGCCCTCTAAAGTAACAGAAACCTCCATTGCTAGTGCAATAACCGGAGAACTAGAGAAATAAAAAATCTTATTTAATAAAAAAAAATAAAGGCCCCCTTTTACCCCAATGGCTGGGGCACTCACCATCTCCTATGACCCAGACAGTACAGAGATTTATGGCTTCTCTCTGATAGACATCCGGTCAGGAAAAAGGGAATGAATCACATGATGCATAATGCAGGACCATCCCTGCTATGAAAAAGAGCGCCAAACTTGTAAGCTGCATGGCTCTCAAAGTGAAAGTGAAACCTGTATATTCCATAACAGTTTATAAGCCCATAACATCTCACACATAAAAGCAGCACAAAATCTAATAAACATAGAAGATTATTCCCCCCTGTTCAATTATCCCCCTAAGGAGATATTAACCCTTTAGTCTATACAGATAAAAGGAGTCACACTGTGACCCTGTCTTCTTGGGTTATTATACATGTATAAAATATGAAACTATCTTACCAGAATCTACGCTGTTGAACAGGAAGACGGCCCTTCAGGTGTGACAGATAGTAGCATCGCTTCTGACATGAACTTGAGTGACGAAAGCCGATTGCCTATGGAGCTGTTAATATTAGTCAGGATGGTTTCGCAGAAAGAATCTCCCTGCATCTCCAGACTCTAACTTTCATCCATGCTCTTACTGAGAGGCTGACAGGACTACTTAAAACTCCAGTCCCATCTCCAAGAGTACTACCCTCAATAAGAGACTACTCCGAAATATTCTAAAACTTCTCTGCCAACCTCCTGTGACGAAAGGCAAAGAATGACTGGGGTTATGAGGAAGTGGGGGAGGTATTTAAGCCTTTGGCTGGGGTGTCTTTGCCTCCTCCTGGTGGTCAGGTTCAGTATTTCCCACAAGTAAGGAATGCAGCTGTGGACTCTTCCCATATTAAGATGGAAACGTCACTATTACGTGTGCGGGATGATGCGTTACAGGCTAAAAGGCTTGTGGTAGAGCTATACCGACAAAACTTGTAATGGCTGTGGTGCTGTTTTAACGCTGAAATGACAATTTTTTCAGTGTTAAAACACAAATGCACAACTTGTAATCTAGGGTAGAGTCATTAAATTAGAAACAAAATTATGAACAAAGCAACTCTTTGTTTGAAGCTTATACCTTGCTTTTTTTTTTTTTTCTTCTTCCAAGTCAACACATTATTTTAAGTATTCTGGCATATGATTTCACTACAATGGTAGTTTTGTGTATTTCTTTCTTGCTCTGGAAAAATAATCTGTTACATGTCCCTGCAAGAATACTTAGTGAAAATTATCAGGAAGAGGAGAGGACCTGCCTGTAGATTTGAACATGTGTTTAATGCTTTGCTAAATGGGGTGGTAGGAATTAAGACAGCTCATCAATACTTAAAAGGTAAGCGAGGAATAGACCAGTGAGAACAAGCAAGACCCAGGGGAAAACCATTGCTTAATACTTGCTTTAACTAATTACTATCATCAACTAGAATCTTCCCACTGCCTACTTTTAGGACACCTGAAACAGCCCTCTATCTCTAAGCTTGTATGTGTTTGCCAGATTGTGTAGAGGCTGAATAAAATAAATTCAATATTTTATTATTAGATTTAAATTTTCAAATTTTACATTTGATATTTAAATGTGTACACTCATTTTATGTAAACATTTAAATGTTAGAACAAATGTTAGGGAAAAAAAGATAATAGGATTTAATATTGAGAAACTGTGGAATCAACCAATAAAGATTTTAAAATTTTAAATTAATAAATAATTAATCTGTCGCCAATACAACCTTAAAAGGACACTAAAGTCAAACATAAACTTTCATGATTCAGATAGATCATGCAATTTAAAAAAAAATATTTCCAATATCAAATTGAGCACAGTCTGTTTACATGCACACTTTCTAAAGCACCAGTTCCTTTTGAGAATGTGCACAAATTAAAGGTGTACACATATGACTCTGTGATAGGCTGTCTGTCACAGGATATGGGGTTTGCAAATGGAAGTATATCTTGAAACTAAAAAATGTTGAGAGTGTGAAGTTGAGAGTAAGTGCTATTGCATTGTTATTTTATTATGCACTTGCCTATATTTAATAGTCTTTTTATTATACTTTTTCTAGATCAGTGATGGCTAAACCTTTGCACCCCTGATGTTACGAAACTACATTTCCCATGATACTCAACTAGACTGCAGAGTGTCTAAGCATCATGGGAAATGTAGTTCCAAAACATCTGGGGTGCCAAGGTTAAACATCACTGCTCTAGATCAATTTCTTCATGCTTGAAGCACAATAATATCAGTAACAGTGGGTTTACAGTCTGACTACTTGATTAGGCAGAGATGCATCCTCCAATGACAGGCTGAGTATCGTCCTACATATATTCCTCCCCTACTTAAGTTAGTTTACATATAGCCAACCATGTCATTCAGTCTAAGCCGAGATTGATTTTATTTGCAAATTTTAAAACAAATCAGTCCAGCATCTCAATTTAAAAAGGACATTTACTGATTCTATAACACTAAATACACAATAAAAATAAATAAAATGTACCCTGGGATGGGATTGCTATCCACCTAAGGATACCTGTAGCATTTCATATTGCAATTGTGAACACCTCCCCTGGATGGCAACAGTCATCGTGCTGTCCGATTGCATAGAAATATGAAGCAAATGCAGACGGTTCCCTGGATCTTAAGACCCAGAAGCACTGCCCCTAGCCTAAGGAATTATGGGAAGGTATGATTCCTGAGAAAATGTACCCCTCAAGTATGGAGGGATCCAAACCAAAAATACTGACAGCTATGGAAATGAAAGTTCAGCCTGGCCACAAACAACTGATGTACCCGTCGTTTGTCAACCACCATCTAACAGACAATTCCTGTTGAAAGAATTCTGTGAGACAAGTCTAGGGAATCAATACCACTGGGAAATGATCCTTGTAACAGTGTAAAGCTAAAGCATACAAAAGTGGCTTATTTCAAATTTAGCATTACCATGCAATCCTTTGCACAAGGAATCAACAAGTGCTTGACCTTTTGGATGGTCACAAAAATGATGGCTCTGCAAACAAATACTCTTGCCATCTGACCTAAGAAATATAACCTGACCTCCTGGTACATCAGTATGAAATTAAGTAATTACAGCACCTGAACCCACTTTAATGTTTGAAAAGTCGCCACCTTTACTGATAAGGTGTAACTGTTCTACCCTGTGACTTGATATTTGGCAGTGTAAGTGCTAGAACCTTGCAGAAGTGGTCCGTCAGAAGAAAAAATGGAAATTAAATTTTTTCCACTGTGATTTGTAATAATTTAGATGGATGGGGAACATGAACATAAACATCTTTTAGCTCTGTCATGGTCATAAAATGACCAGGTTATAGTGCCCTGTTAGACTAAAGTGACTTGATCTTGAAACTTTCAAATATCTGCCTAGACTTTATATGTCTTAGGACCTGATTATCTAAAGTTCTCTGGTATGGACAAATTTTCTAAGAAGTCTTGTCAGAACTGCTAGGTCTCCCAACGAATTTCAGAAAGGCAATTTATAGCTTTAGCGCTGTTCATGCACTATACAACATCCTGGATCTGAAGGATAGACACATTTATTACAATACAAACATTATACTTTACCTCTATAAATAATGCCAACAATTATACATTTTGAAGAATAAGCCTCTAAAAACACATATTATATATGTCTACTTCTCAATTCATTAAGCATGTAAACTGTTGGAGTACTTTTGGAACAAGGAGTTTGGCAAACAGAAATTTTTATGACTAACAAAACTACATAAGGTTACTGTTGCATCCAAAAATGATCACCTGTTTCAATTAGAGTTATTGATGGTTCAGATAAATCCAAAATCCATGGATCCTATTACACACAACACCATCCCCATCCAAGTTACTACATCAGAGGGCCATACTGAATATATCACTTTTGATATCATTCCAGCTCCTTTATTCCCTGTGGTTTTTGGTATACCATGGTATACAAGCTCCCAATATCCAAAAGGAAACCTAGTCACCTCACCTAGACTCTGATTACTGCAAAACAACTTGCTACCAACACATTCCAATTTTACAGACTAACCATCCCATACTACCAAAACATTACCAGGAATTTGCAGATTTTGTTTGATTAAAAGGAGGCAGAGACACTTCCTCCTCAAAATACCCTATGATTATCCAATTGACCTCTTTCCTGGTTCATCTATCTCATATGGGTATATATATTCTCTCTTCGAACCTGAATCATCTCATCTTATGGAGTATTTAGATGAGAAATTAAAAAAGGTGTTCATTAGATCTTCAACTTCCACAGTTGGTGCTAGAATGTTTTTTTGTAAGGAATAAAGATAAAACTTTGAGACCCATCATTGATTATCATGAGTTGAACAAAATAACAATTAAGAATAAGTACCCCTTAACCTTTCTTCCTGAAATAATTGAATGGTTACAAGGGACTACTGTGTTTACTAAATTAGATTTATGGGGATTTTATAATTTAATCAGGATTAAGAACGGAGACGAGTGGAAAACAACTTTTTGCACACAATATGGTCTTTTGAGTATAATGTGATGCCATTTGGGGTTAATGATATCTTTAGAGATGTATTAGATGTATGTGTATTAATCTACCTAGATGACATACTGGTATTTTCCTTCTGTTCAAGGAGAGTTCACGGCATCATTCCTTGTTGGGAAATACTGAACCTGGCCTCCAGGAGGAGGCAAAGACACCCCAGCCAAAGACTTAAATACCTCTCCCACTTTCCCTATCCCCCAGTCATTCTGCCGAGGGAACAAGGAACAGTAAGAGAAATATCAGGGTATAAAAGTTGCCAGAAGAAAATTATAATTTAGAGGGCCGTCCATCGGAGAACATGTGCGGGGGCCGTGGACTCTCCTTGTAGAGAAGGAAATTATATTATCTGGTAAGCATAATTTATGTTTTCCTTCTTAATACAAGGAGAGTCCACGGCATCATTCCTTACTGTTGGGAAACTTATACCCAAGCTCTAGAGGACACTGAATGATAACGGGAGGGACAAAAGAAAGGAGGACCCTAATCTGGGGGCTCCCCAGTCTGCAAAACCTTTCTCCCGAAGGCTGCTTCAGCTGAAGCAAAAACATAAAACTTGTAAAATTTAGAAAAAGTATGTTAGGAGGACCAGGTATCCGCCTTACAAATCTGATCCTGATAAGGAAGTCAAAGAGACCTTCTGTCCCTTACGCTTCCCAGAGTATGCCACAAATAAGTAAGAAGCTTGTCTAAACTCCTTAGTAGCTTGAAGATAAAACTTCAAGGCACGATCCACATCCAAATTATGAAGTAAACGTTTCTTTTGAAGAGGCAGGATTAGGACACAAGTAAGGGACCACAATCTCTTGATTGATGACACAACTTTAGGGAGAAACCCTAACTTAGTACGTAGGATGGCCTTAATGGAATGGAACACCAGATAAGGAGGCTCACATTTCAAGGTGGCAATCTCAGATACTCTGCTCGCCAAAGCAATATCCAGTAGAAAGAGAACTTTCCAGGATAATAACAATGTCAATATCATGCATAGGCTCAAACGGAGCCCATTGCAAAACCTTAAGAACCAGATTCAGACTCCAAGGGGGAACCGAAGATCTGAACACAGGTCTGATTCTAATCAGAGCGTTAACAAAGAACTGAACATCTGGAAGCTCAGAGAGCCTCTTGTGCAGTAAAACAGACAAAGACGAAATCTGTCCCCTCAGGGAACTGGCGAAAGACCCTTCTCCAGACCATCCTGGAGAAACATCAAAATCCTGGCAACCTTAACTTCATGCCAAGGAAAGCCCCGCTCTTTACACCAGAATAAGTAGGTTCTCAACACCTTATGATAGATGTGACAAGTAACCGGCTTACGAGCTTGAATGAGAGTATCAATAACTCTCTCAGAAAACCCTCTCTTGCCAAGGACTAAGCGTTCAATCTCCACACTGTCAGCCTCAGAGAATCTAGATTTTGATGAACAAAAGGACCTTGTTCCAGCAGATCCCTGCAACAAGGTAACCTCCATGGAGGAAAAGATGACATCCTCATTAGATCCGCGAACCACGTCCTTCGCTGCCACGAAGGAGCAATCAGAATTGCTGACGCTTGCTCCTGCTCGATGCGGGCCACTACTGGAGGAAGGAGTGGTAGAGGCAGAAAAATGTAGATTAGATTGAACCTCCAAGGCACCGCTAATGCATCTATTAGCTCCGTCTGAGGATCCCTGGACTTCGACCCATATCTGGGTAGTTTAGTATTAAGATGAGACACCATGAGATCTATCTCTGGTGTCCCCCACCTGAAACATATCTCTGCAAACACTTCCGGATGGAGAGACCATTCCCGCGGATGAAAAGGGTCGTTTGCCGAGAAAGTCTGCTTCCCAGTTGTCCACACCCGGAATGTGGATCGATGAAAGCGAACAGCCGTGGTCCTCTGCCCACTCCAGAATCCGAGCTACTTCCCTCATCGCTAGGGAGCTTCTTGTTCCCCTTTGATGGTTGATGTAAGCCACCAAGGTTATATTGTTCGATTGGAATCTGATAAACTGGACCGAACCCAGAAGAGGCCAAGCCTTCAGAGCATTGTAGATTGTTCAAAGTTCCAAAATGTTGATCGGGAGGGAGCTTACTTCCTGCGACCACAGGCCCTGTGCCTTCTTGGCACCCCAAACAGCTCCCCATCCTGAGAGGCTCGCGTCCGTAGTCACAATCTCCCAGGATGGTCTGAGAAAGGATGTCCCTCGGAGCAGATGATCTGGACAGAGCCACCAAGAGAGTGATTCTCTCGACCGGTTGTCCAGGGAAATCTGTTGCGACAGATCCGAATAATCGCCGTTCCACTGCCTTAGCATACACAGCTGTAGCGGTCTGACAGAACCTTGCAAAAGGAATTATGTCCATGCTGGACACCATGAGACCAATTACCTCCATACACTGAGCCACAAATGGCCTTAAGGAGGTCCGGAGGGCAAGACAAGCCGAAGCTAGTTTGCACCTTCTCTGGTCAGGTTACAAATATCCTCATGGATACTGAATCTATTATAGTGCCCAGGAATTCTACCCTGGTGCATGGGATGAGAGAACTCTTCTCTAAGTTTATCTTCCATCCATGTGATCGAAGTAGAGAGAGAAGAGAAACCGAGTGCTCTTCTGCTAGATGGCGCTTGAACCAGAATGTCGTCCAAGTAGGGAGCTACTGCTATACCTTGGGTTCTGGCGACAGCCAGGAGAGCTCCCAGAACCTTTGTGAAGATTCTTGGGGCCGTAGCTAGACCAAACGGAAGTGCCATGAACTGGAAGTGCTGATCTAGGAACGCAAACCTCAGGAACTGGAAGTGGTCACTGTGGATTGGAACGTGAAGGTGTGCATCCTTCAGATCAATAGTGGTCATGAACTGTCCTTCCTGAACTAGAGGAAGAATGGACCTTACTGTCTCCATCTTGAACGAGGGGGCATTTAGAACTTGTTTAAGCACTTTAGGTCCAGAACTGGGCGGAAAGTTCCCTCCTTCTTTGGGACCACAAACAGCTTTGAGTAGTATCCCAAACCTCATTCTGCGATAGGAACCGGGACAATGACCCCTAAGGAGGCCAGATCCGCACGCACCCCAGAAAGGCTTCCCTCTTTTCTGGTTTTAAAGACAGGCTTGAGAGGAGAAATTTGCCCTTGGGTGAATGAGATTTGAAACCTATCTTGTATCCCTGAGCTATGAACTCCAGGACCCACGGATCCTGCACATTCCTGGACCAAGTGTCTGAAAACAGAGACAGTCTGCCCAATACACGATCCAGCCTCGGAACGGGGGCCGCCCCTTCATGCCAACTTGATCTCGGCGGGCTTCTTGTTCTCCTTGGATTTATTCATCAATATTTATTCCAGGAATGAGTCGGCTTCCAAGTGCTCTTGGCTTGCTTGGGCTTAGAGGAGGACTGCTGACTCACCACCTCCTAGACCCAGGCAGCCAGAGAAGAAGCAAAATCTCCGACAGCTAGCTCGGTCAGGAAAAAGAAAACAAAAGTGTGACCGCACCCGGTCACGTAATGCAGGGTGGCCCCTGCCATGAGAAAAAGTGTGCCAATGCTATCGAGCTGCGCAGCATTCAAAGTGAAAGTAAAATACCTGTATGTTCCATTACCTCATAACAACAGTCTATGAGCTCAAAAATAAATCTCACATAAAGCAGCATAAATCAAAGAACACATTTGATTAATCCCCACTGTTCAAAAACCTCCCTCAGGAGATATTAACCCATGATTCTATAAAGATAAAAAGGAGTCACACTGTGACCCTGTCTTCAGCAATTTTAACATAAGTAAAAATTGAAACGTTCTTACCAGAATCCGTGCTGTGGAACAGAAACACAGCCTCTCAAGAGTGACAGTCTTGTAACATCGCTCCTGACATGGACTTGAGTGAAGAAGCAAACAGTGAAACTCGTCAACACTGGTTGCTTAAGGAGCTGTTAGCAGGCAGTCTAGATGGGTTCGCAGAAAGACTCTCCCTGCATCTCCAGACTCTAAATTTCATCAATGCTCTTACTGAGAGGCTGACAAGAGTACTTAAAACTCCAGTTCCATAACGAAAGGCATATATCCCTCCTGAGGAACAACTCCGAAATCTTCTGACACTTCTCTGCTATCTTCCTGTGACGAAAGGCAAAGAATGACTGGGGGATAGGGGAAGTGGGAGAGGTATTTAAACCTCCTCCTGGTGGACAGGTTCAGTATTTCCCAACAGTAAGGAATGATGCCGTGGACTCTCCTTGTATTAAGAAGGAACGTGTATTTTTGAAACAAACAAAATAAATTTTCTATGATATCATATAACATTTTTCTTGCCTCTGACTTTTATCGACTTTCTTCATCTTATTTTAAATCACTGTATTTTAGGATGTAAGATTGAGAACCCTGATATCTGTAGTGCTTTACTAGTTATAACAATATAAAATGTTTTCACTTTAATTAACCCTGCCAAGTTTATACTCAAATGAATGAGCAAGTCAACCGTATGAACATAGTCTTTTTTTTTAAAACCTACCACACTTTTGCGACTTACTAGATCCAATTATCCTAGCTTAGGTTTCAGTCAACAGATTAGACAAAACCAATTAGGATTTTATAGGATGTGCCAGTGTTAACTATTTTTGTCATGCATGTTAAAAGCTTGTCCCTAACTACTAATGAAAATAAATACTGCAGTATGCAATATGCTTTTCCTGTTAGTAAAAAAATATATATAGTCTAAAGTTTTTTATTTTTAGGCAATACAGGTATTACTCTAAAGTGTTTGCATAGAATATCCTTATATGTCCAAAGAAATTAAATGTGCCATCATCTGTATTTTGTGAGACCAACTAATAGTGTAAAATATACATTTAGGTTATCTAAGATTACCTTGACCAACAGCTGCATGAATTTTTTCCATGTCAGTCTTAATCTTTGATCTTCCAGGCGTGTTCAGCATTTTCTCCCATACTAAAGTCACATCTTTCAAACATGGAGTAATTTCTTCATAATCAAGTTTTAGGCGTTTATTTTGCAAGTCACTTTCAGAAGCTTTTAAAAAAACAAAAAAAAAAAACACAGACATGATCAAAAACCAGTTAAGAGGTCCAAAATGTTGAGATTTCTTGTCAAAAGTTCCGAGTAGACTAGATTCAAATTAAAGGGCCAGTAAACCCACCAAATAATGCTATATAATTCTGCAGAATTATATAACATTAGCCTAGCGCTAGTTTTCTAAATCAAAGTATTTCAGAAATATTTATCTAAAAAAACTAATTTTACAGACTTGCTCATTCATTTGAGTATAAACCTTGCTCTACTGAGCGGGTCTGTTTCTTTCCAAAGTGCACCTGGGCACGCTGTCTAGTCACAGCCGGCCAGATTGTGCCATTAAACTATATGTAGCTTGCTCTGGCTACCAGACCAGAGCGGGCTACATTTAGTTAAATGGTGCGATCGAGCCAGCTGTGACTAGACAGCGCGCCCAGATGCGCTTAGGAAAGAAACAGACCCGCTCAGTAGAGCAAGGAGCCGCTGTCTGTAAAATTTGTTTTTGTAGATAAATATTTCTGAAATACTTTGATTTAGAAAACTGGCGCTAGGCTAATGTCATATAATTCTGCACTATGTGCAGAATTATAACATTATTTGGTGGGTTTACTTTCCCTTAAAGTGAAGGTCCATTTTGATGAATTAGTGCCCAGTTTTTAATAAACCTATTAAAAACAAGGGCACTTTAATTCATCAAAATTGACATTTCACTGTTCTCTTCAAAAACTTACCTTTTAATCCTGGCAGCCACTCCAGCACTTCCTCCGCCCGTCGCAAGCCGTCCTCCAATCACAGCGTTGCATCAGGCCAAGATTCCCCCGGGGGGGAAGCTGTGATTGGAGGAAGCCTGATTCGTCATTTCTGACGTCTGCAGAGGCTTCTGGCGGCCGGGGGAATCGCTGGATCGACATTCAGGATAAAAAGGTACGTTTTTGAAGAAAACAGTGAAATGTCAATTTTGATGAATTACAGTGCCCTTGTTTTTAATAGGATTATTAAAAAAGGGCACTAATTTGTCAAAATGGACCTTCACTTTAAATCTGTCTGATTATATTTCTATAGGCACACTCTATATATAGTTAATAAAGGTAATATGTGTGAGATTAAATTACCACTATCTGTCCTCAAAAAGAGAAATTGAGAAGGGTGCTCAGTGTAATTAAATTGACAATATATAGGTAAAGAAAAGATGCACCCTAAAGAGCACTCACTTAAGTACAAATGTAACGTGAAGGTAGTAACGACACAAAACATAAAAAGTGATTTAAAAATTAACTTTTAATAGTAAATAATTAAATGGAGGTAAACCCCCAACCTTAAAAAAAGCTAATTAAGGAAAAGGAATACTTGAACAAATTAAATCCAATGTATAACGTATAGTGAGGTACAAAAACCTCTAAATAGCAAATACTTCCTAACTAAGGGTAATGAAACCCAGGACCAAATAACAGAGGGACTGGGAAAGAAATATAGCAAAATTAAAGAAAGGAACACAATCCCAATTATACCAACGGTACCGCACACCCCAGCCCCGTTGGTATAATTGGGATTGTGTCCCTTTCTTTAATTTTGCTATATTTCTGGGTTTCATTACCCTTTGTTATTTGGTCCTGGGTTCCATTACCCTTAGTAAGGAAGTATCTGTTATTTAGAGGTTTTTGTACCTCACTATATGTTATACATTGGATTTAATTTGTTTAAGTATTCCTTTACCTTAATTAGCTTTTTTTTTAAGGTTGGGGGGTTTACCTCCATTTAATTATTTACTATTAAAAGTTAATTTTTAAATCACTTTTTATGTTTTTTGTTTTGGAGGAAAAGTGTAAGTTTTTTGCTCGATTTATCTGATATAATGGCAAAGAATAGCTTTAAGGAACATATAGTGCTCCAGAAATAGGCCAGCTCCTAAGCATACT
Source organism: Bombina bombina (assembly GCF_027579735.1). Classification (NCBI taxonomy): domain Eukaryota; kingdom Metazoa; phylum Chordata; class Amphibia; order Anura; family Bombinatoridae; genus Bombina; species Bombina bombina. The sequence goes on from NC_069500.1 coordinate 1,251,989,876, forward strand.
GCCCTGCTTTTCAACAAAAGATATCAAGATAATGAAGAAAATTGATAATATAAGTAAATTAGAAAGTTGTTTAAAAGGACATGCTCTATCTGAATCATGAAAGACAAATGTGGGGTTTCAGATCCCTTTAAAGGGACATAAAACAAGTTGGGATAGAGACAAAATAATATAATATGTACTTTAATTACTTTACCTGCAAATTTTTTTTTTTTCCAAAAGCTTTTTATTAAGGACGTAATTTCAACAAACAATCTTTCCAAGTTAAGGCAATAACAGTATACATACAATGAATTTACATGAAAGATATGAATATGTGCATGGGGATTGGTTGGATTGATGGGCAGATGAGATCAGCAATCTTTCCCAACATGAAAGTCCTCGTTTTTACAGAGGTATCTCGTGTATATACAGTAGTTTTTCTAGAACATAATCTCATAACAACAATCTACACTGGTGTAATTTTTAAGGTAATAAATCAGTCAATAGAGGACACACATCAATAGGGTTGAGAGATGGTATTACACTATACTATACTATATTAAATTAAACTGCAGACTCCCTATAATATTGGGTCGTTAATGTGGAAGGGACTCCCGGACCCCTCTCCGCCTATCTGTGGTTTGCAGCGTAGGTTCAGTTTTCTATGTTGTCTTATTGCAGGCCTGTCTCAACAGGGGGGTATCTGGGATAGGGGTGAAACTCTAAGGTGATCGCACTGTTTCAAGAAAAAAGGGGGGGCAATGCTAGGGGGCACAAGGGAGAGGCCGAAGGGGGTATACTTTAGGTTTTATAGATATCTAGGTATCGGCTGGGCGGTTTAACAGGGACTCCCAAGGTTCCCAAGTAAGGCAATAATTTTGCAGTTGCCCTCTTTCCCTGGCTACAAAATGTTCCATATTCTTAATGTAGTTTACACCTTCCATTACACTCTGCAGTCTTGGGGGTTGGCTCTTCTTCCAGTTCCTAGCTATAAGGAGCTTGGCAGAGATGAGGATATAGATCAGAAGGTTCTGTTTAATCTTGGGTATGCTATCAAGCTCTAAATGTAATATGGCTAGGGCGGGGTTCAAGTCCGTCGTTAATCCTAAATCTCTACAGACCTTTTCTACCTTTTTCCAGTAATCCGTCAATCAAGGGCACGTCCACCAGATATGTAGGGGAGACCCAGGTTCTCCACATCCCCTCCAACACTGCTGTGAATGCCCGGGAAAGAGCCTCTGTAGCTTTGTGGGTACCAAGTGCCATCTGGTAATTACTTTAAAGTATAGTTCGTATAAGGTGATGCAGTGAGTTGCTTTTTTCGTTAAGCTAATGGCTTTGTGCCAAGTCTCAATTGTAAATGTTAGCTGTAAGTCTCTCTCCCAGGCATCCATATGTATTGTCTTTTGGGAGGTTGTTTCCTCTATGAGACAATGGTAGTGTATCGAGAGAGGTTTAAACTGTTGAAGATTGGCCATCCATCTTGCCTCCCATATAGTCAAATCTCTCATTGAGTCGTCTAGAAATCCCCAGGATTTCATTAATGTGCGCAATCTTAATAGATCGAATCTCAGGTTGGGGGTCAAGGTAGGGGAATCTAACATATCCTGGTGTGGTCGTAGCTTGGCATTATTGTAAAAATCCTGTAAGGTATTTATGTCTGAGTCAGTCCAGGCGTTAAGATGGGCGTTTGGTAATCCTATCAAGAGGCCTCTTATGGAGTGCACTGGTGAGGGGTGTGGGGCTATCAATTTATTATGTCTTAGTTTAAACCATGTCTCTTGGCAGCCCTTCACGATGTTGTTTGCAATGTGTACTCTAATTTGCCAATGTGGAGGTAGCCAAAGCAAGTCCTCCAAGTTGATGTATGCTGGCAATGATGCCTGTTCTAGTTCTCTCCACCTTGTCGGGGGGAGTTCTTTAGCCCAGGCTGTAACATGTGTTATCATTGCCGCTTCATAATATTTCCTGACATTGGGAAGGCCCAAGCCTCCCTTCTCCAGTGGCATGTGTAGAATATGTGCTGCTACCCAAGGTCTTTTATCATGCCAAGTGTAGGCGTTAAAAAGAGCCTGGAACTTTCTGAGTAAGGTGCATGGAACTGGTAGCGGAATGCATCGGAACATATACGTAAGTTTAGGGAGGATCATCATTTTAAGAGCTGCTATCCTACCTAACCAAGAAATCTCGTCGTAACGTTTGGAGTGAAGCTCTGCAGTGATATTTGTTAGGAGATTTTCAAAGTTCTCTTTTATCACCGTGGCTTTAGCATGGGACAGAAAAACTCCCAAGTGACGAATTCCTTTGGAGGACCACTTAAAAGAATAGGTGGATTGGATAGAGGCACTCTCATTCTGTGGAATATTAATGGAGTATGCTTCCGTTTTAGTCACATTCAATTTATAATATGAGATTTCACCAAATTGTTGGAAGAGGGCCATTAATGGGGGTAGAGAATTAATGGGGTCTGAGAGAAAGACTGTAAGGTCGTCCGCAAAGAGTGCCAATTTCTGGGGGTATCATGTAGTTGTACACCTTGGATCTCTCTAGATTCTCTAATGGCGAGCGCCAGAGGCTCGATCGCAAGGACAAATAGGAGAGGGGAGAGTGGGCACCCCTGCCTGGTCCCATTTCGGATCGTTATTTTGGGCGAACAAAATCCCAGTCCCCGAACAACTGCTGTGGGAGTGGAATATAAAGCTTTGACCGCCTTGACGAAGGAGTCCGGAATTCCGAACGCCGAAAGGGTCTGGAACAGGTAGTCCCATCTCCGCAGCCTCCGAGAATATATTTAGGAGGCGTCGGGTATTATCCGTGCCCTGTCGGCCCTGGACAAAGCCCACTTGATCCAAGTGTATGAGCGTCTGCAGGTGCTTCCCCAGTCTATTCGCTAGCATTTTAGCGTAGATTTTGGCATCAACATTGATAAGGGAGATGGGTCTATAGCTAGAGCACAGTAGGGGATCTTTACCTTCTTTGGGGATTGTTGTGATGTTGGCCTCCAAGAGTTCGGCCAGAAAGCTACCTCTGGATGCAGCATCACTAAACAATCGGAGTAGTATCGGAGCTACAATCGGGCTGAGTGCGCGGTAAAATGTTACCGTAAAACCGTCCGGGCCTGGGGCTTTATGAGGTGTCAGTTCGCTTATGGCTATTTTAATTTCTGTAAGTGTAAATTGTTGTTCTAGTTCCGCCCTGGCTTCTTCAGAAAGGGTGGGTATAGACAGTCCTTTTAAGAACCCCTGGATATCGCTATGGTTGGCTTTAGCCATCCCTTCAGTTGCATCAATGTCGTACAGGGAGGAGTAGTAAGCTGCGAATGCAGCGCCTATGTCTTTGGGCGCATGTACTGCTCCTCTATGTGTCTCAATGCGGGGTATTCTCTTTTGCTGCGTGTGCTTGCGGAGTTTGTTAGCGAGGAGTTTGTCTGCTCTATTCCCTTTATAGTAATAGAGTTGTTTGAGTTTGTGTAGGTTCTCTTGGACCTTTATCAAATCTCGTTTGGCTATTTCATCTCTAATAATTCCTATTTGGCGTGCCATCTGGGGGCTGGGATGTGTTTTATTCGTCTGCTCGAGTACGCGTAGGTCACCGTAGAGCTTCGCCAAAGACTGACTTCCCTCTTTACGAAGTCGAGCTGTTTTTTTAATGAAATGTCCCCGAAGAAATGCCTTAAGAGCTGCCCACACCATGTCTATGTCAGTATTCCCTATGTCATTGTGTGTTAGGAATTCCTTAACGGTCTCTTGTAATGCTGGGAGTTCAACGTTAGACAGCCATTGTTCTGGGAGTCTCCATGGGGGTCTACCAGAAAGGGACTGTAGTTTAGAAAAGTCTAGGTAAACCATGTCGTGGTCGGACCACGTGCAAGGTCTGATGTTAGGGTTTGTAAAGTGATCTAGGGACCAAGAGTCGCAGAATATGTAATCAAGTCGAGAGTATGAGTTATGGGCTTTGGAATGATGTGTAAAGTCTTTTTCTAGGGGTGCTAGACATCTCCATGCATCATATAAATTATGTTGGTAGATGAGTTTCCGAAAAGCATTGGAGGTGGATGAAAGAGTCCTATCTGAGTGTGTCGTGAGGGTGGATTGTTTGTCTTTGGAGGGGTCCCATACCATGTTGAAATCTCCCCCTATTATTAAACTTCCCCTTTTGATCTGATCAACATGTATCAAGAGTTTACGGAGAAAGGGGATTTGCTTGGCATTAGGTGAATATAGGGAAACTAAGGTAAATAAGGTGTCATTGAGTGTGCAGATAAGTATCAGGTATCTACCTTCACTATCCTTTTCGATATATTCCAGTTTGTAGGACAGGTCTTTACTAATTAATATGGCAACACCTCTATTTTTGCTTTCGGAATTAGAGGCGATCTCACAGGTCAGGTAGTGTTTGGAGATCCCAGGGAGTCGGGGTTCTCCGGACCAGTGGGTTTCTTGCAGGAATAAGATATGTAATTTGTGTGCTAGAACATAGTTCTGCAACAGCTTTCTCTTAGTGGGGGAGTTTAAGCCCTGCGCATTCAACGTAGCTACACGTATTGGGGCCATTATAGCAATGGTCTAGGGGCTATCGGGATCGCTAGGGTTAAGGGATTGGCTTGAAGATAGGGTGTGGGAGTCACTCTTTCCTTAAGGGAGTGCAAGTCTGCCGTACAGCTTTGAGCGTGGGGTGGTAAGGTGGGTGACCTCTATGACTGTCTAAAAGTGATATATGTACACTTTCGCAATTAGTGTTCCGTCTGGTCTATGCCAGAGAGACACAACTAAATTGTTGGGGGGGGTGCTATGCGGAGAGGGGTCCAGGGCCCCGCCGGCCCAGTGTGGAGTTTATAAAGCCACAGATAAATAAAAGGAAATACAAGTAAATAGATACAAAAATGAAATGAAGTAAACATAAGGCATATGTATTATATCAGTAAGTTGCTTGTATATGGAGTAAAATATTCAATGCTGTATATCTCAAAGGTTAAAACAGTAATCTCAACAGGAGAAACACGAAACAAAATAAGACAATGTAACAGGAAATGATTGGGGGTGAAACATCTATTACTTCCCATTGTATGGCCATAGACGATGTTGTATCAAAACAGGGGGCTATATAGCATTTAATGTTTATTATCTCCCCATTAGGGTTACAATGTGATGTTCATAGTAAGTTGGGTTACTAGTGGGGGGTTCAGCATTTTCCCCTCAAGAGAGCGGAGGTTTGATTTCCCTCACTCGAAATCGGCTGTGAAACAATAGGGGAGAACAACAAACTATGTCTATGTTCGAAAATTAAGGGTCTCAAGGGGAGTTAAGTGGTGGGTTTATGGCTCTTCACCAGATAATGCGAGTGTTTATTAAGGAGTATAATCTATATGAATTTTGAAAGGTAGGGTATTTTCTAAAATAGTAGTGCCTCAATTTTAAGTTATCAACAGAGGAGATTAAGTATATATTTGATTCTGTTGGTTACATCCTCACCTTTATGTTTCTAGGGTTCTAGTCACTTTGCAACATAGTGGGTGAGCATTTGATTAGTAACCATATATTACAATGTAACAAGGTTATAACGACACAGAGGCCTTCAGTAGGGGGAGCTAATACTATCAAGGAAGTATGGCCAGTGCCTACTCTTCTGGGCGTGAGACACGCTGTTTCATGTTTCTAAGGGACCATAAAAATATTGCAACAGAATCTATAACCAGTTGGTTGAACAGTTACATAGTGTGAGGCATCATAATAAAAAACACATGAAATATTCATTTAAGAGCAAAAAACAGAGTCACTTTTGCCAATCTAGCCAAGAAATAGAGAAATGTAAAGTCCATGGCTAGTGTCTAACAGCATAGAAAACACACAAATATTAACATATAAAACTGTTGTGATCTCACCCATCTTCTTCCTGCTCATCTCCTGGAGACCTTCATAAATTGTGAGGGACATACCCCCCAAAGGAGGAATATCCCCCTAAGGGAATACAGTCAAAGTATCTTACATAGGCAGGTACTCTATGGGTCTGTATTTGGGTGTGTGCCAATAGTGTCTCTGAGTTTCTTAAGGGATCCAGAGAGTCTTTCATCCGTTCCAGAGGGTCTCTGTGGTAATGGTTTCCAAGGTGGTGCTGATGCTCTTAGTCCAGATCCCCGCTCTGTACTTGTAGATTGGGCCTCTTTATCTGGTGGTAGGAGTTCCCATTTTTGAAGTAGTTCTCTCGTTTGCTGGGGAGTAGAGGTTATATATTGGTTACTATCTTTAGTGATAATAAGGCGTACAGGGAACCCCCATCTGTATTTCAAATCTCGCTCCCTCAGTATTTTGGTATACGGTTGATAGTGTCTCCGGATCTGTAACGTATGGGGGGAAAGGTCTGGATAGATTTGTAGTCCCAGATACTCCTCAGGGAGACGTTTGTCTCTGGCAAGTGCCTTAAGTATTTTCTCTTTGTACGTGTAGTAGTGGAATTTGGCTATCACATCTCTTGGTTGGCCACCATCTGCAGATCGTGCCCTGAGAGCTCTGTGGACTCTATCTATCAAGTGTTCATTGTTTGTCGCAGGGCCCAGTATAGCTTCGGATAACTTCTGTAGGTACTTCTCAAGATCTTGTGGTAGAACAGATTCTGGGATGCCTTTAATTCGTATGTTGTTGCGGCGTGACCTATCCTCTAAGTCCGCCAATTTCAATTCTAGATCTGTAATTTGGATGGCTAAGGACTGGGAATAGGACAAAAGGTTGGTATGGTCTATTGCCAGATCCTCCTGCCTGCGCTCTAGCGCGTCTGTTCGTTCACCAATGAGGCCAATATCTCTTTTCAGATCCGCATGCGATCTGTCAAATTTTTTCGATAAAGATTCATGGTGTGATGCTAGTAAGGCTTTCATGGTGTCCATCATATTGTTATTTGTGCAAGTATCTGTCTCCAGGATCTGTGAGGCTTTCTTAACTAATGTTGAGCCAGTCTGAGTATCAGAGACACTGCCTGTGTCGGAGTATTCATCCTCTGATCTTGTTTGGGTAGTTTTTGGACGGTGTTGAAAGTGGTCAACCACCGTTCTTTTGAGTGTGGAGTGAGGTTTGTGCTTGCGTTTATGGGCCTGCGACATTTTGTAGTGGGTGCAGATGAAACTAGCTATTGGCAGATTTCTTCTATGGCTGAGTACCTGCTTATTATCTGTGTGCTAGTACTGTAGCATTGATCGGCCAGCGGGGACACAGACTCTTAGGGGTTATTTACATATTGTAATAACCTGGATCTTCTAGAGGTGAGAAAGAAAAAAATGCCTCCTCAGAGATAGCATAAGCTGCACACCTGTAGTTCAGGTATTCGGTCTTAGTGAGAGTAGGAGGGTAAATACCCGGGAGGTCCTTCCTTTATGGGATAAGTTTTAATTTCAAGTACAGTATTTGCTGTGTAAGGTGATATGTATAGCAGTTTCAGTTCTTATCACATACCCCCCTCCTTAGGGGAATTGTCTCCTATTGACGAAGTGGGGAAGGGAATGGTGATATGACTCACCTCCAGTGCGGTGAGAAATGGTAAGGAGAGGGGCTGCTATGTCTGATTGTACTTATAAGGTATGTCCAGGGTCCCGGTATCAAAAGTACATGCAGCCAGCAAGCGTATGAGTATAAGTTTATTGGTCTCTGCAGGAGAGACAGGTCTTGAAGGGATAGAGCAAGGTGGGTATGTGTTGTCTCCCCAGAAAGTAGCTCAGAAGATCCTGCTTTAGTAGTGGCCTAGCCCGCTGAATGTTAAGTAGATGGGCTGATGGGCGTTTAGTGAGCCCGTGCTGTAGTGGGCAAAATGAGTTTCCACAATTAGGGGCAATAGAATAAAGTGTCGCTCAGTTTGTTACCCTTTTAAGTAAGTTTGTGTGCTGCTGCGTTAACAAACTGTTGAGTGGCCTTACTCTGGGATATGCTGCAGGGATCTGTGTAGCGTTCTAATTGCTGGTAGGCGTGGAGCGGTTCAGAGATGTATAGTTGGGCAGGGGAACAAGGGCTCAGGCTGTATCGATCACTTTTCTCACCTGACCTCTGTGTTATGGTTATGTCACTAGGCCCGCACCGCAGGAGCACAAGATGGCGGCGGTTCGCGCCAAGAAAGCTGTAGCGTGACTCAGGGTCTCCGGTCTCCCAAGTTCTCCCCCGGCAGTCCCAGACAGGTCACTCTCCCACCTTCAGGCGAGATGGTCAGCTAGGGGTAAGTCCCGTTGGCTGTTTTGATGTTTGTGTGCGCTGGATCTCTGACCCCACCAGAAGCCCTGTCACTGCCTGTAGTCTGCTGCACCGGAGCGGAGCCCCGACCCTCCGGGCAGCAGCGGTGGGTAAGCCAAGTTCTCTTTTACTCACAAGCGGGTCTGTGTGCCGGGTTGTCCGGTATACTTTGTCTTTGTTGCAGCGATCTGTTAGGTATCGTCACAAGTTCCGGTCAGGACAGGCCCCGGTATGGAAAAGTTGAAATCTTCTAGTAGGTATAGCAACTGTCGATATAGTCAGGTTATTTCTAGCTAGCAGGAGTATGGATCACTGAAGGTTCAATTTTAAACGGCTGTTTTATAGCTATTTTAAAGTGGGTATTAAGGAGCTCTCTCTAGACACGTCTCTCCTGCTTGACGGTTAGCTCCGCCCCCCTTTACCTGCAAATTTATACTGCAGTGCCTCACCATTAACCCTTTTTTTTTAGTTTCTGAATTGTAAAGCTCTAACTCCCCCCCCCCCCCCCACTCCACAATTCCTTTTATGGCTGTATCTATGTTTATTGTTCTTTTGGTAAAATTCAAAAGTGAATAGGGATTATCTGTTGGAGCATGCCTAGAAGCTGTGAACTCAGATGAAATACAATGCCTGTGTCTAAACACTGATAAGAGGGGTGGAGTTAGCTGCTCCAGGCAGCTTAGTTATGTAATTAATTTTGCTTATTTTTGAAAATTATTTTAAAATACTTGCCAGCAATTTTTAATTTTTTTTTAATGCAAACTATTTTAAATTAATTAGCCCTTTTAGGATATGCACAGATCTCAACCTGTTTTCTGGCACTTTATATATGCTTTATAATCTTTCTGTCCTTTTCAGACACCAGACCCTGACCGAAAGTTAAAGGGCCATGATACCCAAATGTTGAAACACTTGAAAGTGATGCAGCATAGCTGTAAAAATCTGACTAGAAAATATCAACTGAACATCTCTATGTAAAAAAGAAAGATATTTTTCCTCAAAATGTCCTAAGTATTCACACTGCATTGTAAAGGACTTTAAGCAGCAAATCAGTATACCTGTCTTAGGACAGGCAAGGTAGCGAGCCTCATGCACACTATTATTTCCCTATTCAGTTTAAGGAATGTCACACACATACATACAGTACATACACACACACACACATATATATATATATATATATATATATATATATAGGTATATCTATTTATAAATACATAGAACATATTCCCGCATGTGAAGAACATTGGAATGTGAAATATTTACATTAAATACATACGTGTATATATAGATATATGTCTGTAAATGCATATGTACATACAAACACACACACACACATATATCTATATATATATATATAAAACTGTTAGTGCGCCACTTGTAATCTAGCCCAAAGTAGAGTAGCTAAACACTCAACAGGAATGAATACATCTAAAAATTACATCCAAAATTGAAATGAAACAAGCTTGCACTCATCAGAAAGACGATAGCTAACGTGATCCCATAAGAAAAAAAAGCTTATCCAAGGATTAGAGACCAAGAAGCCTTGTTTTTTAAAAGTTCCAACTGCATAGTGCGAGAGAGAGGAGAAACAGCTACCACGTTAGTCTGCCTGAAGCTTGTTCAGTGTCCCTAAATGGTTTGAACCAAGAATTCTATGTACCAACCTCATAATATTGCTTACAAAAGCAAATCTGCTTACTCTGAGTAGCACAACATTTCACTTGCTCTGACGTCTGAAAAGATATTACCAGCAGGAAACCATAAGAGACTTTCTGCACGACTGAATAAAGGACTTCCCTTACTTGATAAATGTACAAACGTAAAGGATATTTGCTAAACCCATATGAAAAAGCCTGAGGTTAACAAAGCCAAAGAAAAAAAAGAAAGAACAAGCTACCGAAAATAGAATATGCTAGCTTAACGCCTATCAAACCTGCTGTAAAATAGAGACTTGAAAGACTAGTTCCCAAAAGGAGTCCATCCTTGCATACATTGTAAGAACAAACAAACCAGAGATATGAAAGAAAACACAAAATGAAAAAATATCAATAACTTTTAGATCCAACCTAAACTTTACACATGTATGTGTCATTATGACACCATCATAGCCCTGCTATGAATAACTACCACCCATCCTCACTGTATATGTCTATATGAGATGTAGCACCAATAAGTCAATAGGCTACTGAAGTAAAGCTTTTAGGTGACCCAAACAAACTACTTCTACCGTGGGTGCCCTAGGTTGTGGTTCTGTGGCAAGGTGTCTCTCCCAGGCTGATTTAATAGTGGTTTACTATTGACAACCAATATGAAAACTGCTAGTGCAGACAAGAAATACAATAGTAACAATAAAAACAATAAAAAACAATAACAACTTGTATATCGTTCTTTATATAAAATAACATAATTTATGTAAGAACTTACCTGATAAATTCATTTCTTTTATAGTGGCAAGAGTCCATGAGCTAGTGACGTATCGGATATACATTCCTACCAGGAGGGAGCAAAGTTTCCCAAACCTCAAAATGCCTATAAATACACCTCCTACCTCACTCATACTTCAGTTTAACGTATAGCCAAGAAGTGAGTCATAGCCACAAAAAAATAGGGTGGGTCTCATGGACTCTTGCCACAATGAAAGAAATTAATTTATCAGATAAGTTCTTACATAAATTAGGTTTTCTTTCATGTAAGTGGCAAGAGTCCATGAGCTAGTGACGTATGGGATATAATACCCAAGATGTGGAAGTCCACGAGTCACTAGAGAGGGAGGGATTAAATAAAAACAGCTATATCCGCTGAGAAATTAAATCTAAAAAAATAAAATAATTAAGAAGAATCAAACTGAGACAACTCCCTGAAGAACCTTTCTACCAAAGGCTGCTTCCGAAGAAGCAAACATCTCAAAATGGTAAAATGTTGTAAAAGTATGCAAAGAAGACCAAATTGCTGCTTTGCAAATTTGATCAACTGAAGCTTCATTCTTAAGAGCCCAAGAAGCGGCAACTGATCGAGTAGAATGAGCTGTAATTCTCTGAGGCGGAGACTGCCCCGCCTCCAAATAAGCTTTGTGAATCAAAAGTCTCAACCAAGAAGCCAGAGAAATAGCAGAAGCTTTTTGACCTTTCCTAGAGCCAGAAAAAATAACAAATAGACTAGAAGTCTTTCTGAAATCTTTAGTAGCCACAACATAATATTTCAAAGCTCTTACCAAAGCCAAAGAATGTAAAGACCTTTCAAGAGTATTCTTAGGATTAGGACACAAAGAAGGAACAACAATGTCCCTATTGATATTGTTAGAATTCTCAACCTTAGGCAAAAATTTAAATGAAGTCTGCAAAACAGCTTTATCTTGATGGAAAATCAGATAAGGAGATTCACAAGAGAGAGCAGACAATCAGAAACTCTTCTAGCAGAAGAGATAGCCAAAATAAATAATACTGTACTTTCCAAGAAAGCAATTTAAATGTCCAGAGAATGCATAGGCTCAAAAGGAGAAGCCTGTAAAGTTTTCAAAACCAAATTGAGACTCCAAGGAGGAGAAATCAATTTAATAACAGGTTTGATACAGAAATTTGTCCTTTCAAAGTATTTGCAGACAACCCCTTACCCAAACCATCCTGAAGAAACTGTAAAATCCTAGGAATTCTAAAAGAATGCCAAGAATAATCATGAGTTAAACACCATAAAATATAGCTTCCAAACCTGATAATAAATTTTCCTTGAAAAAGACTTACGAGCCTGTATCATAGTGCTAATCACTGAGTCAGAGAAACCTCTATAACTAAGCACTAAGCGTTCAATTTCCATGCCATCAAATTTAGAGATTTGAGATCCTGATGGAAAAACGGTCCTTGAGACAGAAGGTCTGGCCTTAAATGAAGTGGCCAAGGTTGGCAACTGGATTTCCTAACAAGATCCGCATAACAAAACCTGAGAGGCCAAGCTGGAGCTATCAGAAACATAAGATCATTATGATCTTGGAGATCACCCTTGGAAGAAGAACCAGAGGCGGAAAAATATAAGCAGGTTGGTAACACCAAGGAACTGCAAGAGCATCTACCATCTCGGCCTGTGGATCCTTGGACCTGGAAAGGTATCTTGGAAGCTTCTTGTTCAGATGTGAGGCCATCAGATCTATTTCTGGAGGACACCACACCTGTACTAATTGAAAAAACACATCTGGAGAGACCACTCTCCCGTATGTAAAGTCTGACGACTGAGATAATCTGCTTCCCAATTGTCTACTCCTGGGATATGAATCGCAGAAATTTGACAAGAGTTGGATTCCGCCCAAGAAAGTATCAGAGATATTTCTTTCATTGCTGAAGGACTGTGAGTCCCCCCTTGATGATTGACATATGCCACTGTAGTGACATTGTCTGTCTGAAATTGAATATAAAGTTCTCTCTTCAATAGAGGCCAAGTCTGAAGAGCTCTGAAAATAGCACGGAGTTCTAAAATATTGATTGGTAACCTCGCCTCCTGAGGTTCCCAAACCCCTTGTGCTGTCAGAGACCCCCAGACAGCTCTCCAACCTGAAAGACTTGCATCTGTTGTGATCACAGTCCAGGAAGGACCAACAAAGGAGGCCCCCTGAACAATAAGGTGATGGTTTAAACACCAAGTCAGAGTGTTGAATGTTGGGATTTAAAGGGACACTAAACCCAATTTTTTTCTTTCATGATTCAGATAGCATAACATTTGAAGCAACTTTCTAATGTACTCCTATTATGAAATTTTCTTCATTCTCTTGGTATCTTTATTTGAAATGCAAGAGTGTAAGTTTAGATGCTGGCCCATTTTTGGTGAACAACCTGGGTTGTTCTTGCTTATTGGTGGATAAACTCATCCACCAATAAAAAGTGCTGTCCAGAGTACTGAACCAAAAAACAAAAAGCTTAGGTGCCTTCTTTTTCAAATAAAGATAGCAAGAGAACGAAGAAAAATTGATAATAGGGGTAAATTAGAAAGTTGCTTAAAATTGCATGCTCCATCTGAATCCCGAAAGACAAAATTTGGGTTCAGTGTCCCTTTAAGTATATCAACTGTGATATCTGAGTATAATCCCTGCACCAATGGTGCAACATGCAAAGCTGTAGAGGTCTCATATGAAAACGAGCAAAGGGGATCGCGTCCGATACTGCAGTCATGAGACCTAAAACTTTCATGCACATAGCCACTGAAGGGAATGATAAAGACTGAAGGTTTAGACAAGCTAACACTAACTTCATTCGTCTCTTGTCTGTCAAAGAAAAAGTCATGGACACTGAGTCTATCTGGAAACCTAAAAAGGTGACCTTTGCCTGAGGAATCAAGAAACTCTTTTGTAAATTGATCCTCCAACCATGTCTATGAAGAAACCACACAAGTTGTTTTGTGTGAGATTCTGCTAAATGAAAAGATTGAGTTAGTACCAAGATATCGTCCAAATAAGGAAACACCGCAATACCCTGCTCTCTGATTACAGATAGAAGGGCACCGAGAACCTTTGAAAAGATTCTCGGAGCTGTCGCTAAGCCAAACGGAAGAGCGACAAATTGGTAATGCTTGTCTAGAAAGGAGAATCTCAGAAACCGATAGTGATCTGGATGAATCGGAATGTGAAAATAAGCGTCCTGTAAGTCTATTGTGAACATGAAATTACCTTGCGGAACAAAAGGCAGAATAGTCCTTATAGTCACCATCTTGAAAGTTGGGACTAGTTTTCAGATCCAGAATTGGTCTGAATGAATCTTCCTTCTTTGAGACAATGAACAGATTTGAATAAAAACCCAAACCCTGTTCCTGTAGAGGAACTGGAACAGTCACCCCTGAAAGCTCTAGATCTAAAACACACTTCAGAAAAGCCCACGCCTTCACAGGGTTTGTTGGAACATGGGAAAGAATCTTACCATGGGAGGTCTTATTCTGAAACCTATTCGATATCCCTGAGAAACAATATCCTGAATCCACTGATTTTGGACAGAATCTGCCCAAATGTCTTGAAACACTTTCAATCTGCCCCCACCAGTTCAACTGGTTTGAGGGCCACACCTTCATGCAGTTTCAGGGGTTATATTTGGTTTCTTATAAAGCTTGAATTTATTCCAATAAGAACCAGATGCCTTAGGGGAAGGAGTGTTTTTTTTGTTCCATAATTTGATGAAAGGAACGAAAACGATTGGGAGCTATAAATTTACCCTTAGATTTCTTATCTTGGGGCAAAAAAACTCCCTTACCCCCAGTGATAGTGGAGATAATAGAATCCAATTGAGAACCAAATAAATTATTACCTTGAAAAGATAGAGATAATAATTTAGATTTAGACACCATATCAGCATTCCATTATTTAAGTCATAAAGCTCTTCTAGATAGAATAGCTAACTACATAGATTTGATATTAATCTTAATAATATCAAATATAGCATCACAAATGAAATGATTAGCATGTTGAAGTAAAGGAACAATGCTACACAAATCAGGAACTGATAACTGCTGCGCTAAACTGTCCAACCAAAAATTTGAAGCAGCAGCAACATCAGCCATAGAAATAGCAGGTCTAAGAACATAGCCAGTATGTAAATATGCCTTCCTAAGATAAGATTCAATCTTCCTATCTAAGAAATCCTTAAAAGAAGTACTATATTCCATAGGAATAGTAATACGTTTGGCAAGAGTAGAAATAGCACCATCAACCTTAAGGACTTTCTCCCAAAGCTCTAAATTAGACACAGGTAAAGGATACCATTTTTTAAATCTAGAAGAAGGATTAAACGTACCAGGTTTAGACCATTCCTTAGTAATCATATTCGAGATAGCATCTGGAATAGGAAAAACTTCAGGGGTAACTTCAGAAGTCTTAAACACAGAATTCAAATGTTTGCTATTCTTGTTATCAGGAACAGAATTCAAACGTTTGCTATTCTTGTTATCAGGAGGACTAGATTCCTCAACACCCAAAGTAAACAATACTTCCTTTAACAAAGAACGAATATATTCAATCTTAAAAAGAAAGGTTGATTTATCAATTTCAGTGTCTGAAGTAGGATCCTCTGAGCCAGAGAAATCCTCATCAGCAGAAAATACTTCAGTATGCTGTTAATCAATACAAACTTCATCAGATTTATGAGAAGTTAGGAGAGACCTTTTACGTTTATTTGAAGGCGGAATAGCAGTCATAGCCTTCTCTATGGCTGCAGCAATATAATCTTTTATATCTACAGGAAAATCGTGTACATTAGACTGTGAAGGTTTAACAGTACATGTATTTGTACTTATAGAAACATTATCAGCATGAAATAATTTCTCATAAAAAGTGTCACATATTTGAGCTGAAGAAGGAAGATCAGCTAATTTACAACACACACACTTAGCTTTGGTAGATTTGTTTTCAGGCAACTTATTTCCTACAGTAACATCAGAGGCAGGATCAGTTTGAGACATCTTGCAAAATGTAATAAAAAAGAAAAAATAACATTTAAACAAAATATCCAATTTCCACAAATAGCAGTTTCAGGAATGGGAAAAAATGCTTCTGAAAAAAAATACTTATATGAAAAACAAAAGCAAACATCATAGCCCTCTGTAACAAATGAAAGCAGAAAGCAAAAGAGGGAGAGACTTAATATAACAAAATTTTTTGCTGCCGACGCCAACAAAGATGACGCAAATGCAGAGAAAATTTTTTTTTGCCCAAAGTTAACAAGAAATGACCCGATTCGCGTCAGAACAGGCAAGACTTTGCGCCAAAAAAATTTGCGTCACCAAAGACGCAAGAAATTACGTGACTCACGGCACAATGAACGCAACCTCCGCGCCAAAAATATTTGCGCTAAATTTGCCCACGAAAATTTTGAAAAATTATAATTTATGCTTACCTGATAAATTTATTTCTCTTGTAGTGTATCCAGTCCACAGATCATCCATTACTTGTGGGATATTCTCCTTCCCAACAGGAAGTTGCAAGAGGATCACCCACAGCAGAGCTGCTATATAGCTCCTCCCCTAACTGCCATATCCAGTCATTCGACCGAAACAAACAGAGAAAGGAGAAACCATAGGGTGCAGTGGTGACTGTAGTTTAATAAAAATTTAGACCTGCCTTAAAATGACAGGGCGGGCCGTGGACTGGATACACTACAAGAGAAATAAATTTATCAGGTAAGCATAAATTATGTTTTCTCTTGTTAAGTGTATCCAGTCCACGGATCATCCATTACTTGAGGGATACCAATACCAAAGCTAAAGTACACGGATTATGGGAGGGACAAGGCAGGATTAAGCGGAAGGAACCACTGCCTGAAGAACCTTTCTCCCAAAAACAGCCTCCGAAGAAGCAAAAGTATCAAATTTGTAAAATTTTGAAAAGGTGTGAAGCGAAGACCAAGTCGCAGCCTTGCAAATCTGTTCAACAGAGGCCTCATTTTTAAAGGCCCAGGTGGCAGTCACAGCTCTAGTAGAATGAGCTGTAATCCTTTCAGGGGGCTGCTGTCCAGCAGTCTCATAGGCTAGGCGTATTATGCTCCAAAGCCAAAAGGAAAGAGAGGTTGCCGAAGCTTTTTGACCTCTCCTCTGTCCAGAGTAAAAGACAAACAGGGAAGATGATTGACGAAAATCTTTAGTAGCTTGTAAGTAAAACTTCAAGGCACGGACTACGTCCAGATTATGTAAAAGACGTTCCTTCTTTGAAGAAGGATTAGGACACAATGATGGAACAACAATCTCTTGATTGATATTCTTGTTAGAAACCACCTTAGGTAAAAACCCAGGTTTGGTACGCAGAACTACCTTATCTGCATGAAAAATCAGATAAGGAGAATCACATTGTAAGGCAGATAGCTCAGAGGCTCTCCGAGCCGAGGAAATAGCCATCAAAAACAGAACTTTCCAAGATAAAAGTTTAATATCAATGGAATGAAGGGGTTCAAACGGAACTCCTTGAAGAACTTTAAGAACCAAGTTTAAACTCCACGGGGGAGCAACAGGTTTAAACACAGGCTTAATTCTAACCAAAGCCTGGCAAAATGCCTGGACGTCTGGAACCTCTGCCAGACGCTTGTGCAAAAGAATAGACAGAGCAGAAATCTGTCCCTTTAAGGAACTAGCTGATAATCCTTTGTCCAAACCCTCTTGGAGAAAGGACAATATCCTAGGAATCCTAACCTACTCCATGAGTAATTCTTGGATTCACACCAATAAAGATATTTACTCCATATCTTGTGGTAGATTTTCCTGGTAACAGGCTTTTCTGCCTGTATTAAAGTATCAGTGACTGACTCTGAGAATCCACGCTTTGATAGAATCAAGCGTTCAATCTCCATGCAGTCAGTCTCAGAGAAATTAGATTTGGATGATTGAAAGGACCTTGTATCAGAAGGTCCTGTCTTAGAGGCAGAGTCCATGGTGGAAAGGATGACATGTCCACTAGGTCTGCATACCAAGTCCTGCGTGGCCAAGCAGGCGCTATCAGAATCACTGATGCTCTCTCCTGTTTGATTTTGGCAATCAGTCGAGGGAGCAGAGGAAACGGTGGAAACACATAAGCCAGGTTGAAGAACCAAGGCGCTGCTAGAGCATCTATCAGGGTCGCTTCTGGGTCCCTGGACCTGGATCTGTAACAAGGAAGCTTGGCGTTCTGGCGAAACGCCATGAGATCCAACTCTGGTTTGCCCCAACGATTTATCAATTGAGCAAACACCTCCGGATGGAGTTCCCACTCCACCGGGTGAAAAGTCTGACGACTTAGAAAATCCACCTCCCAGTTCTCCACGCCTGGGATATGGATTGCTGACAGGTGGCAAGAGTGAGTTTCTGCCCAGCGAATTATTTTTGAGACTTCTAACATCGCTAGGGAACTCCTGGTTCCCCCTTGATGGTTGATGTAAGTCACAGTCGTGATGTTGTCCGACTGAAATCTGATGAACCTCAGTGTTGCTAACTGAGGCCAAGCCAGAAGAGCATTGAATATTGCTCTTAACTCCAGAATATTTATCGGAAGGAGTTTCTCCTCCTGAGTCCACGATCCCTGTGCCTTCAGGGAGTTCCAGACTGCACCCCAACCTAGAAGGCTGGCATCTGTTGTTACAATTGTCCAATCTGGCCTGCGAAAGGTCATACCCCTGGACAGGTGGACCCGAGACAACCACCAGAGAAGAGAATCTCTGGTCCCTTGATCCAGATTTAGCAGAGGGGACAAATCTGTGTAATCCCCATTCCACTGACTTAACATGCATAATTGCAGCGGTCTGAGATGTAGGCGCGCAAATGGCACTATGTCCATTGCCGCTACCATTAAGCCGATTACCTCCATACACTGAGCCGCGGGCGCGGAATGGAGTGAAGAATACGGCAAGCATTTAGAAGTTTTGATAACCTGGACTCCGTCAGGTAAATTTTCATTTCTACAGAATCTATAAGAGTCCCTAAGAAGGAGACTCTTGTGAGAGGGGATAGAGAACTCTTTTCCTCGTTCACTTTCCACCCGTGCGACCTCAATATTCCAGAACTATCTCTGTATGAGACTTGGCAATTTAAAAGCTTGACGCCTGTATCAGGATGTCGTCTAGATACGGAGCCACCGCTATGCCTCGCGGTCTTAGAACCGCCAGAAGTGAGCCCAGAACCTTTGTAAAGATTCTCGGGGCTGTAGCCAACCTGAAGGGAAGAGCTACAAATTGGTAATGCCTGTCTAGAAAGGCAAACCTTAGGAACCGATGATGATCTTTGTGAATCGGTATGTGAAGGTAGGCATCCTTTAAGTCCACTGTGGTCATGTACTGACCCTCTTGGATCATGGGTTGGATGGTCCGAATAGTTTCCATTTTGAAAGATGGAACTCTGAGGAATTTGTTTAAGATCTTTAGATCCAAAATTGGTCTGAAGGTTCCCTCTTTTTTGGGAACCACAAACAGATTTGAATAAAAACCCTCTCCTTGTTCCGTCCGCGGAACTGGATGGATCACTCCCATTACTAGGAGGTCTTGCACACAGCGTAGGAATGCCTCTTTCTTTATCTGATTTGCAGATAACCTTGAAAGATGAAATCTCCCTTGTGGAGGGGAAGCTTTGAAGTCCAGAAGATATCCCTGAGATATGATCTCCAACGCCCAGGGATCCTGAACATCTCTTGCCCACGCCTGGGCGAAGAGAGAAAGTCTGCCCCCTACTAGATCCGTCGCCGGATAGGGGGCCGTTCCTTCATGCTGTCTTAGAGGCAGCAGCAGGCTTTCTGGCCTGCTTGCCTTTGTTCCAGGACTGGTTAGGTTTCCAGGCCTGCTTAGATTGAGCAAAAGTTCCCTCTTGTTTTGAAGCGGAGGAAGTTGATGCTGCACCTGCCTTGAAATTTCGAAAGGCACGAAAATTAGACTGTTTGGCCTTTGCTTTGGCCCTGTCCTGAGGAAGGGTATGACCCTTACCTCCAGTAATGTCAGCAATAATTTCCTTCAAACCAGGCCCGAATAAGGTCTGCCCCTTGAAAGGAATGTTGAGTAATTTAGACTTCGAAGTCACGTCAGCTGACCAGGATTTAAGCCATAGCGCCCTACGCGCCTGGATGGCGAATCCGGAATTCTTAGCCGTTAGTTTAGTCAAATGAACAATGGCATCAGAAACAAATGAGTTAGCTAGCTTAAGTGTTCTAAGCTTGTCAATAATTTCAGTCAATGGAGCTGTATGGATGGCCTCTTCCAGGGCCTCAAACCAGAATGCCGCCGCGGCCGTAACAGGCGCAATGCATGCAAGGGGCTGTAAAATAAAACCTTGTTGAATAAACATTTTCTTAAGGTAACCCTCCAATTTTTTATCCATTGGATCTGAAAAAGCACAACTGTCCTCAACCGGGATAGTGGTACGCTTTGCTAAAGTAGAAACTGCTCCCTCCACCTTAGGGACCGTCTGCCATAAGTCCCGTGTAGTGGCGTCTATTGGAAACATTTTTCTAAATATAGGAGGTGGGGAAAAAGGCACACCCGGTCTATCCCACTCCTTGCTAATAATTTCTGTAAGCCTTTTAGGTATAGGAAAAACATCAGTACACACCGGCACCGCATAGTATTTATCCAGCCTACACAATTTCTCTGGTACTGCAACTGTGTTACAGTCATTCAGAGCAGCTAATACCTCCCCAAGCAATACACAGAGGTTCTGAAGCTTAAATTTAAAATTAGAAATCTCTGAATCAGGTTTCCCCGAATCAGAGATGTCACCCACAGACTTAAGCTCTCCGTCCTCATGATCTGCATATTGTGATGCAGTATCAGACATGGCTCTTACAGCATCTGCGCGCTCTGTATTTCTCCTAACCCCAGAGCAATCGCGCTTGCCTCTTAATTCAGGCAACCTGGATAATACCTCTGACAGGGTATTATTCATGATTGCAGCCATGTCCTGCAAGGTAATCGCTATGGGCGTCCCTGATGTAATTGGCGCCATATTAGCGTGCATCCCCTGAGCGGGAGGCGAAGGGTCTGACACGTGGGAAGAGTTAGTCGGCATAACTTCCCCCTCGTCAGAATCCTCTGGTGATTTCTTTTATAGTTAAAGACTGATCTTTACTGTTTAAGGTGAAATCAATACATTTAGTACACATTCTCCTATGGGGCTCCACCATGGCTTTCAAACATAATGAACAAGTAGTTTCCTCTGTGTCAGACATGTTTAAACAGACTAGCAATGAGACTAGCAAGCTTGGAAAACACTTTAAAGAAGTTTACAAGCAATATAAAAAACGTTACTGAGCCTTTAAGAAACACAAATTTTGTCAAAATTTGAAATAACAGTGAAAAAAGGCAGTTACACTAACAAAATTTTTACAGTGTATGTAACAAGTCAGCAGAGCATTGCACCCACTTGCAAATGGATGATTAACCCCTTAATACCAAAAACGGAATAATAAGTGACAAAAACGTTTTTAAAACAGTCACAACAACTGCCACAGCTCTACTGCGGCTTTTTACCTCCCTCAAATACGACTTTGAAGCCTTTTGAGCCCTCCAGAGATGTCCTGGATCATGCAGGAAGAAGCTGGATGTCTGTGTCTGTAATTTTTGCTGCGCAAAAAAAGCGCTAAAATAGGCCCCTCCCACTCATATTACAACAGTGGAAGCCTCAGGAAACTGTTTCTAGGCAAAATTCAAGCCAGCCATGTGGAAAAAAACTAGGCCCCAATAAGTTTTATCACCAAACATATATAAAAACGATTAAACATGCCAGCAAACGTTTTATATTACATTTTTATCAGAGTATGTCTCTCTATTAAAAAGCCTGATACCAGTCGCTATCACTGCATTTAAGGCTTTACTTACATTAATTCGGTATCAGCAGCATTTTCTAGCAAATTCCATCCCTAGAAAAATATTAACTGCACATACCTTATTGCAGGAAAACCTGCACGCTATTCCCCCTCTGAAGTTACCTCACTCCTCAGAATATGTGAGAACAGCCATGGATCTTATTTACTTCTGCTAAGATCATAGAAAACGCAGGCAGATTCTTCTTCTAAATACTGCCTGAGATAAACAGTACACTCCGGTACCATTTAAAAATAACAAACTTTTGATTGAAGAAATAAACTAAGTATAAAACACCACACTCCTCTTACGACCTCCATCTTTGTTGAGAGTTGCAAGAGAATGACTGGATATGGCAGTTAGGGGAGGAGCTATATAGCAGCTCTGCTGTGGGTGATCCTCTTGCAACTTCCTGTTGGGAAGGAGAATATCCCACAAGTAATGGATGATCCGTGGACTGGATACACTTAACAAGAGAAAACAGAACCGAAGTTACAACTAGCAGGAACCTCAGGTATGAAAAAATTACAAAATTTCTCCCAAAACATAATTTTCCATACTAAAACGGTAGACTGCAAAGGGAAATAAACATAAACCTGACTCATGGCAAATATATGCAATATATATATTAAAACTTTAAAATATAAAGTGCCAAACATAGTTGAGAGTGTCTTAAAAAGATATATACTTACCTGAAGACACCAATCTACATATGGCAGACAGCAGGGGTCAAGTCGGGCGGGAACGCATGAGAGTGGAGTTCCTGCACTATTTCTGCAAGAGGAACTAAGTTCCCTCTGGACAAAGAACAGAAATGCTTCAGTAAACACTGTTGCTGTTGGTGGGAGGAGCTGGAGCACAGTATAGTTAGAGGGACAGTGAGATCCTCTAGTAATGGGCAGTAACACGTGCTACAATAGACTAAATGTATGACTGTCAGCAGTCCTGCTGTGTTATCACCCCTGCTATGAATATTATTTTTATGATCTTTTATTACACATGGTTCTTACATTTCTGTGTGGCTTGCTCTGGGGTTATTTCGCTCCCCTCAGCAGAAATAGGACTATTGCACCTTAAATGGGAAAGACTCTTTAATAGAGGAGGATTCTCAGGCCCAACGGCAACTATTCAACCCTTTATTTGATTTAATTTGCTTTCATTAACCAAAGTTTATACATTATGTACATATAAATACTAGTGTGTGTGTGTGTGTATATATATATATATATATATATATATATATATATATATATTGTGAGGGAGTACATTATTAACAGTATTAATTGTGAGGGAGCGTGGCAGTCTTGGCGAGTTTCCACTCTTTTTTTGTAGTACTTGACCCCTGGCAGACAGCCAAACCAGTACTGAAACATATCAGCAGAGGTAATGGTAGAGGAGTATAATGTTGATCTGTAAAGGGAGGTGACAGATGAATCTCCACGACCGAATTTACAGAGAGCCTTAGAATAGATTTCCCATAGGTGAAAACATGGCATCATAAGGCAATACTCCCTTCACATCCCTCAGACAAAAACTTTACTTTGAGAGGAATTGGGCTTCAAAATGCATAGAAGCGCCTTTCACAGGAGAAATCAAGCACGACTTGCTTCACCATCCTCCAACAAAGGCAAAGTTTGTAAAACTGAAGTATGAGTGAGGTGTATTTATAGGCATTTTGAGGTTTGGGAAACTTTGCCCCCTCCTAGTAGGAATGTATATCCCATACGCCACTAGCTCATGGACTCTTGCCACTTACATGAAAGATTTTTTTTTTTTTAAACTGGAAAACAGAATTTATGTTTACCTGATAAATTACTTTCTCCAACGGTGTGTCCGGTCCACGGCGTCATCCTTACTTGTGGGATATTCTCTTCCCCAACAGGAAATGGCAAAGAGCCCAGCAAAGCTGGTCACATGATCCCTCCTAGGCTCCGCCTACCCCAGTCATTCGACCGACGTTAAGGAGGAATATTTGCATAGGAGAAACCATATGAAACCGTGGTGACTGTAGTTAAAGAAAATAAATTATCAGACCTGATTAAAAAACCAGGGCGGGCCGTGGACCGGACACACCGTTGGAGAAAGTAATTTATCAGGTAAACATAAATTCTGTTTTCTCCAACATAGGTGTGTCCGGTCCACGGCGTCATCCTTACTTGTGGGAACCAATACCAAAGCTTTAGGACACGGATGATGGGAGGGAGCAAATCAGGTCACCTAGATGGAAGGCACCACGGCTTGCAAAACCTTTCTCCCAAAAATAGCCTCAGAAGAAGCAAAAGTATCAAACTTGTAAAATTTGGTAAAAGTGTGCAGTGAAGACCAAGTCGCTGCCCTACATATCTGATCAACAGAAGCCTCGTTCTTGAAGGCCCATGTGGAAGCCACAGCCCTAGTGGAATGAGCTGTGATTCTTTCAGGAGGCTGCCGTCCGGCAGTCTCATAAGCCAATCTGATGATGCTTTTAATCCAAAAAGAGAGAGAGGTAGAAGTTGCTTTTTGACCTCTCCTTTTACCAGAATAAACAACAAACAAGGAAGATGTTTGTCTAAAATCCTTTGTAGCATCTAAATAGAATTTTAGAGCGCGAACAACATCCAAATTGTGCAACAAACGTTCCTTCTTTGAAACTGGATTCGGACACAAAGAAGGCACGACTATCTCCTGGTTAATGTTTTTGTTAGAAACAACTTTCGGAAGAAACCCAGGTTTAGTACGTAAAACCACCTTATCTGCATGGAACACCAGATAAGGAGGAGAACACTGCAGAGCAGATAATTCTGAAACTCTTCTAGCAGAAGAAATTGCAACCAAAAACAAAACTTTCCAAGATAATAACTTAATATCAACGGAATGTAAGGGTTCAAACGGAACCCCCTGAAGAACTGAAAGAACTAAATTGAGACTCCAAGGAGGAGTCAAAGGTTTGTAAACAGGCTTGATTCTAACCAGAGCCTGAACAAAGGCTTGAACATCTGGCACAGCTGCCAGCTTTTTGTGAAGTAACACAGACAAGGCAGAAATCTGTCCCTTCAAGGAACTTGCAGATAATCCTTTCTCCAAACCTTCTTGAAGAAAGGATAGAATCTTAGGAATTTTTACCTTGTCCCAAGGGAATCCTTTAGATTCACACCAACAGATATATTTTTTCCATATTTTGTGGTAAATTTTTCTAGTTACAGGCTTTCTGGCCTGAACAAGAGTATCAATAACAGAATCTGAGAACCCTCGCTTTGATAAGATCAAGCGTTCAATCTCCAAGCAGTCAGTTGGAGTGAGACCAGATTCGGATGTTCGAACGGACCTTGAACAAGAAGGTCTCGGCTCAAAGGTAGCTTCCATGGTGGAGCCGATGACATATTCACCAGGTCTGCATACCAAGTCCTGCGTGGCCACGCAGGAGCTATCAAGATCACCGATGCCCTCTCCTGATTGATCCTGGCTACCAGCCTGGGGATGAGAGGAAACGGCGGGAATACATAAGCTAGTTTGAATGTCCAAGGTGCTACTAGTGCATCTACTAGAGTCGCCTTGGGATCCCTGGATCTGGACCCGTAGCAAGGAACCTTGAAGTTCTGACGAGAGGCCATCAGATCCATGTCTGGAATGCCCCACAGTTGAGTAATTTGGGCAAAGATTTCCGGATGGAGTTCCCACTCCCCCGGATGGAATGTCTGACGACTCAGAAAATCCGCTTCCCAATTTTCCACTCCTGGGATGTGGATTGCAGACAAGTGGCAGGAGTGAGTCTCCGCCCATTGAATGATTTTGGTCACTTCTTCCATCGCCAGGGAACTCCTTGTTCCCCCCTGATGGTTGATGTACGCAACAGTCGTCATGTTGTCTGATTGAAACCGTATGAACTTGGCCTTTGCTAGCTGAGGCCAAGCCTTGAGAGCATTGAGTATCGCTCTCAGTTCCAGAATATTTATCGGTAGAAGAGATTCTTCCCGAGACCAAAGACCCTGAGCTTTCAGGGGTCCCCAGACTGCGCCCCAGCCCACCAGACTGGCGTCGGTCGTGACAATGACCCACTCTGGTCTGCGGAAGCTCATCCCCTGTGACAGGTTGTCCAGGGACAGCCACCAACGGAGTGAATCTCTGGTCCTCTGATTTACTTGTATCGTCGGAGACAAGTCTGTATAGTCCCCATTCCACTGACTGAGCATGCCCAGTTGTAATGATCTTAGATGAATGCGCGCAAAAGGAACTATGTCCATTGCCGCTACCATCAAACCTATTACTTCCATGCACTGCGCTATGGAAGGAAGAGGAACGGAATGAAGTATTTGACAAGAGTTTAGAAGTTTTGTTTTTCTGGCCTCTGTCAGAAAAATCCTCATTTCTAAGGAGTCTATTATTGTTCCCAAGAAGGGAACCCTTGTTGACGGAGATAGAGAACTCTTTTCTACGTTCACTTTCCATCCGTGAGATCTGAGAAAGGCCAGGACAATGTCCGTGTGAGCCTTTGCTTGAGGAAGGGACGACGCTTGAATCAGAATGTCGTCCAAGTAAGGTACTACTGCAATGCCCCTTGGTCTTAGCACCGCTAGAAGGGACCCTAGTACCTTTGTGAAAATCCTTGGAGCAGTGGCTAATCCGAACGGAAGTGCCACAAACTGGTAATGCTTGTCCAGGAATGCGAACCTTAGGAACCGATGATGTTCCTTGTGGATAGGAATATGTAGATACGCATCCTTTAAATCCACCGTGGTCATGAATTGACCTTCCTGGATGGAAGGAAGAATTGTTCGAATGGTTTCCATTTTGAACGATGGAACCTTGAGAAACTTGTTTAGGATCTTGAGATCTAAGATTGGTCTGAACGTTCCCTCTTTTTTGGGAACTATGAACAGATTGGAGTAGAACCCCATCCCTTGTTCTCCTAATGGAACAGGATGAATCACTCCCATTTTTAACAGGTCTTCTACACAATGTAAGAATGCCTGTTTTTTTATGTGGTCTGAAGACAATTGAGACCTGTGGAACCTCCCCCTTGGGGGAAGCCCCTTGAATTCCAGAAGATAACCTTGGGAGACTATTTCTAGCGCCCAAGGATCCAGAACATCTCTTGCCCAAGCCTGAGCGAAGAGAGAGAGTCTGCCCCCCACCAGATCCGGTCCCGGATCGGGGGCCAACATCTCATGCTGTCTTGGTAGCAGTGGCAGGTTTCTTGGCCTGCTTTCCTTTGTTCCAGCCTTGCATTGGTCTCCAGGCTGGCTTGGCTTGAGAAGTATTACCCTCTTGCTTAGAGGACGTAGCACTTGGGGCTGGTCCGTTTCTACGAAAGGGACGAAAATTAGGTTTATTTTTGGCCTTGAAAGACCTATCCTGAGGAAGGGCGTGGCCCTGGCCCCCAGTGATATCAGAGATAATCTCTTTCAAGTCAGGGCCAAACAGCGTTTTCCCCTTGAAAGGAATGTTAAGCAATTTGTTCTTGGAAGACGCATCCGCTGACCAAGATTTTAACCAAAGCGCTCTGCGCGCCACAATAGCAAAACCAGAATTTTTCGCCGCTAACCTAGCCAATTGCAAAGTGGCGTCTAGGGTGAAAGAATTAGCCAATTTGAGAGCACGAATTCTGTCCATAATCTCCTCATAAGAGGAAGAATTATTATTGATCGCCTTTTCTAGCTCATCGAACCAGAAACATGCGGCTGTAGTGACAGGAACAATGCATGAAATTGGTTGTAGAAGGTAACCTTGCTGAACAAACATCTTTTTAAGCAAACCTTCTAATTTTTTATCCATAGGATCTTTGAAAGCACAACTATCTTCTATGGGTATAGTGGTGCGTTTGTTTAGAGTGGAAACCGCCCCCTCGACCTTGGGGACTGTCTGTCATAAGTCCTTTCTGGGGTCGACCATAGGAAACAACTTTTTAAATATGGGGGGAGGGACGAAAGGTATACCGGGCCTTTCCCATTCTTTATTTACAATGTCCGCCACCCGCTTGGGTATAGGAAAAGCTTCGGGGGGCCCCGGGACCTCTAGGAACTTGTCCATTTTACATAGTTTCTCTGGAATGACCAAATTCTCACAATCATCCAGAGTGGATAACACCTCCTTAAGCAGAGCGCGGAGATGTTCCAATTTAAATTTAAATGTAATCACATCAGGTTCAGCTTGTTGAGAAATTTTCCCTGAATCTGAAATTTCTCCCTCAGACAAAACCTCCCTGGCCCCCCCAGACTGGTGTAGGGGCCCTTCAGAACCAATATCATCAGCGTCCTCATGCTCTTCAGTATTTTCTAAAACAGAGCAGTCGCGCTTTCGCTGATAAGTGGGCATTTTGGCTAAAATGTTTTTGATAGAATTATCCATTACAGCCGTTAATTGTTGCATAGTAAGGAGTATTGGCGCGCTAGATGTACTAGGGGCCTCCTGTGTGGGCAAGACTGGTGTAGACGAAGGAGGGGATGATGCAGTACCATGCTTACTCCCCTCACTTGAGGAATCATCTTGGGCATCATTTTCTCTAAATTTTGTGTCACATAAATCACATCTATTTAAATGAGAAGGAACCTTGGCTTCCCCACATTCAGAACACAGTCTATCTGGTAGTTCAGACATGTTAAACAGGCAAAAACTTGATAACAAAGTACAAAAAACGTTTTAAAATAAACCGTTACTGTCACTTTAAATTTTAAACTGAACACACTTTATTACTGCAATTGCGAAAAAGTATGAAGGAATTGTTCAAAATTCACCAAAATTTCACCACAGTGTCTTAAAGCCTTAAAAGTATTGCACACCAAATTTGGAAGCTTTAACCCTTAAAATAACGGAACCGGAGCCGTTTTTATATTTAACCCCTTTACAGTCCCTGGTATCTGCTTTGCTGAGACCCAACCAAGCCCAAAGGGGAATACGATACCAAATGACGCCTTCAGAAAGTCTTTTCTATGTATCAGAGCTCCTCACACATGCATCTGCATGTCATGCTTCTCAAAAACAAGTGCGCAATACAGGCGCGAAAATGAGACTCTGCCTATGATTAGGGAAAGCCCCTAGAGAATAAGGTGTCCAACACAGTGCCTGCCGGTTATTTTACAAAATTCCCAAGATTAAAATAATTCCTCAAGGCTATGGAGTATAAAATATGTATATATATAAATCGATTTAGCCCAGAAAATGTCTACAGTCTTAAAAAGCCCTTGTGAAGCCCTTTTTTTCTCTGTAATAAAAATGGCTTACCGGATCCCATAGGGAAAATGACAGCTTCCAGCATTACATCGTCTTGTTAGAATGTGTCATACCTCAAGCAGCAAAAGTCTGCTCACTGTTCCCCCAACTGAAGTTAATTCCTCTCAACAGTCCTGTGTGGAACAGCCATCGATTTTAGTAACGGTTGCTAAAATCATTTTCCTCTTACAAACAGAAATCTTCATCTCTTTTCTGTTTCAGAGTAAATAGTACATACCAGTACTATTTTAAAATAACAAACTCTTGATTGAATAATAAAAACTACAGTTAAACACTAAAAAACTCTAAGCCATCTCCGTGGAGATGTTGCCTGTACAACGGCAAAGAGAATGACTGGGGAAGGCGGAGCCTAGGAGGGATCATGTGACCAGCTTTGCTGGGCTCTTTGCCATTTCCTGTTGGGGAAGAGAATATCCCACAAGTAAGGATGACGCCGTGGACCGGACACACCTATGTTGGAGAAATTATTATTTTTTTTTTTTAAAGGGACAGTCAACTAGAATTTTGTACTCACAGTTTCCGATTCATTGGCCAAAGTTCATGCAATCACCCTTTAGCCTAAGTGTAGCGTTTTCCATGTAAAATGACTTTGCTTGGGACAACCGGGCGATTTGAAATGGCCGCCGGACGTCGCCTCTACATGATGTCACCAACATGTAAGGAAGGCTTTGTGGGATAGAGCTGTCTCTGTGTCGAGCACGACGAATTGTGTTAGTGCACTGAAGGTTGCGCATGCTCAGTGTGTTTAAATCAACCAAGCTCTACAGCAGAAAACTTAAATTTTGCTTACAAGATAATATTCTTTTCTTCTGACGGGGAGAGGCCACAGCTGCATTTATTACTTTTGGGAAATACAGAACCTGGCCACGAGGAGGAGGCAAAGACACCCCAGCCAAAGGCTTAAATACCTCCCCCACTTTCCTCATCCCCCAGTCATTCTGCAAAGGGGACAAGGAACAGTAGGAGAAATATCAGGGTGAAAAGGTGCAAAAAGAACAAATAAAATATAAGGCCGCCCCATAGAATAAAAACGGGCGGGGAGCTGTGGCCTTTCCCCATCAGAAGAAAAGAAAACGATCAGGTAAGCATAATTTAAGTTTTTCTTCTTAAACGGGGAGAGGCCACAGCTGCACTCATTACTTTTGGGAAAACAATACCCAAGCTATAAAGGACACTGAATGCAAAATGGGAGGGAAAAAAGAAATGCGGACCCTAATCTGAGGGCACCACAGCCTGCAAAACCTTTCTCCCGAAGGCTGCTTCAGCAGAAGAAAAAAAGCTCAAACTTGTAAAGTCTGGAAAAAGAATGTAAGGAGGACCAGGTAGCCGCCTTACAAATCTGATCCATAGAGGCCTCAGTCTTGAAGGCCCAAGAGGAAACCACTGCTCCCGTAGAATGAGCAGTAATCCTCAGAGGAGGATTATGTCCCGCTGTCTCAATGCTAAACGGAGGACACTCCTCAGCCAAAAAGATAAAGTCGAATAGGCGGAAAAGAGAACAAACAGAGAAAGAAGTTTGTCTAAATTCCTTCGCGGCCTGAAGATAGGACTTCAAGGCACAAATCACATCCAGAATTATGTTGAAAACGTTCCTTCGACAAAGGAGTAGGATGTAAGAAAGGAACCACAATCTCTTGATTGATGGTATGAATTGACACAGCCTTAGGAAGAAAACCTAACTTGGTTGGTAGAACAGCCTTATCAGCATGGAAAACCAGATAAGGAGGGACGAATTGCATGGCAGCAATCACAGATACTATGCGCACAGAAGCAAAAGCCCGTAGAAAAGGAACCTTCCAAGACAATAATTTAATGTCTACTTCATGCATAGGCTCCAATGGAGCCCGTGCAAAACTTAAAGAACAAGATTCAAACTCCAAGGAGGAGCAATAGATCTAAACACAGGTTTGATCCTAGCAGAGCCTTAACAAATGACTGCACATCAGGAAGCTCAGCGAACCTCTTGTGCAGTAACACAAACAATCTCCACGCAGTCAGCCTCAGAGAATCTAGACATAGATGAACATAGAGACCTTGGTCAGCAGATCCCTGCGACAAGGTAACTTCCACGGAGGCGATAATGAAATCCCCACTAGTCCGCGAACCATATCCTTCGCGGCCAAGATGGCACCGCTAATGCATCTGTTAGCTCCACCTGAGGATCCCTGTACCTCGACCCAATATCTGGGTAGCTTGGTATTGAGACGTCATGAGATCTACCTCTTGCAAATCTCTGCAAACACTCGGGATGAAAAGACCATTCCTCGAGATGAAAGGATTGTCTGCTGAGGAAATCCGCTTCCCAGTTATCCACACCCGGAAAAATGTGGATCGCTGACAGCAAAAAAATGTGGGTCTCCGCCCACTACAGAATCCGAGATACTTCCCTCATAGCTAGGGAGCTTCTCATTCCCCCCTGATGGTTGCTGTAAGCCACCGAGGATATATTGTCTGATTGGAATCTGATAAACTGGGACTAACCTAGCAGAGGCCAAGCCTTCAGAGCATTGTATATTGCCCGAAGATCCAAAATGCGATCGGGAAGGAGCTATTCCTCCTGAGTCCATAGGCCCTGTGCCTTCTTGGCACCCCAAACAGCTCCTGATCCTGACAGACTCGCAACCGTAGTCACAATCACCCAGAATGGTCATGAGACGGACGTCCCTTGGGACAAGTGATCCGGACAAAAACACCAAGAGAGCTATTCTCTCGATCGGTTGTACAGAGAAATCTGTTGAGACGGATCCGAATGATCGCTGTTCCACTGCTTCAGCATGCGCAGTTGCAACAGTCTGAGGTGAAACCTGGCAAAGGAAATGATGTCCATGCTGGACACCATGAGACCGATCACCTCCATACACCGAGCCAAAGATGGCCTTAAGGAAGTCTGGACGGCAAGACATATTGAAGCTAGCTTGCAACGTCTCTGGTCTGTTAGAAATATTCTCATGTCTATGGAGTCTATTATAGTACCCGAGAATTCTACCCTGGTACTTGATACAAGAGAACACTCTCTAGATTTATCTTCCATCCATGGGATCGAAGAAGAGATTCCAAATGGTCCACTCTTTGAAAAATGTATTGGAGCCGAAGCTAGACCGAACGGAAGTGCAATAAACTGGAAGTGGTGGTCAAGGAACGCAAACCTTAGGAACTGGAAGTTGTCCTTGAGGATTGGTACATGAAGGGAGCATCCTTCAGATCTATTGCGGTCATGAACTGTCCTTCTCGAACAAGGGGAAGGATGGACTTTGTCTCCATTTTGAACAAAGGGACATATAAAAACTTGCTTAAGCACTTTAGGTCCAGAATAGGATGGAAAGTTCCCTCTTTGGGACCACGAAAAGGTTAGAATAGTAACCCAAACCACTCACTGCAATAGGCATCAGGACAATAACTCCTAGGAGAACAGATCCCGTACGCACCCCAGAAAGGCTTACCTCCTCTCTGGTCAGGAAGACAGGAGAGAGAGAATGAATCTGCCCTTGGATGGCTGAGACTAGAAACCTATCTTGTAACCCTGAGCTATGACCACCCATTCATGCCGACTTAGACTTGGCGGGCTTCTTGCTCTGCTTGGATTGATTCCAGGACTGAGTCGGCTTCCAAGAGCTCTTGTTTTGCTCTGGTTTAGCGGAGGACTGCTGACATGGGCTTTATCATAACAAAAATGGTCCCTTAGACTAGTTCATATTCTCGTGCGGTAGGAGGACAATCTTGCCCCCTGAAACCGTAGAGATAATTGAGTCCAGGCATGGACCAAACAAAATCATTCCCTTAAAGGGGAGGGAAAGAAGTCTAGACTTAGAAGTCATATCCGCAGACCATGACTTCAGCCAGAGCCCAATGGACCTGAACAGAAAAAGCTGAAGCCATAGCATTTAGACGAATAATCTGCTTATTAGCATTACAGCTAAAACAATTAGCAACCCTCAAGGCCTTAATTATTTCCTGAATAACGTTGAGGGGACCTTCCCCCTCGATCAAATCCTGTAAGGAGTTACACCTGTAGGTAGCTGCTCCAGCAACCGTGGCAACAGTCGCTGCCGGTTGAAACAAATATCGCTTAAGTTGAAATATCTTTCTTAACAGAGTTTCCATCTTTTATCCATGGGATCTTTAAGCGAAGAGCTATCCTCAAGCGGGATAGTAGTACGTTTAGCAAGGGTGAAGATAGCGCTATCCCTTTTAGGGACGGAATCTCACAACTCCATTGAGAGTCCAAGACTGGGAACATTTTGTTAAAGGGAGAAGGGAAAAAGGAATCCGATCCTGTCCCATTCATTCTTAATAATGTTCGCCATCTAACAGGAGCAGGGAAGGATAAGGTACAACCCTGTCCTCAAACTCTATCCAATTTAAGAATCAAAGGTTCATCAGGCAATTTGGCCTCTGGAACCTCTGAATTTGCCAAAAACTTCCTTTAGAAGAAAGCGCAAATTCCTTAAACTAAAGTCTGGTTCCTCCGCAGCCGGAGGTTTAGAGGCAGCAGACTCTGACCCAGAATGTTCATACTCTGAAGTCTCAGAAAAAACTTCATTCTCGGATAACCCTATCAGTTAAATCCAATAAATTGATGTACTCTGGGAAGGAGTGCAATATGTAACCTTTCACATGGATGCAGACACCGCTGTCTGAACTGCGCAGTAAAAAATGGCCCCCTCCAGATAGAGGATCAGCAATGCTACGGTAAACTGCATGTGTATAGAGATAAGAATGTAGGGTACGCACGTCACTGGACGACAACTCCTCAGAGGTGGACGGCTCAGTGGTATCAAACATGTTTAATATTATCACAATATCAAGGCATATGGAACATAATTGAGGGGGCGGAACTAAGACCTCCTCACAATATAAACAGGTATTACTCTATAGGAATAGAGGGAGTGCCCTCTAAGTAACAGATTCCTCCAACATTAGTGCAATAACCAGAGAACTATAGAAATAAAACATCTTATTTTATTCAAAAGAACTGCACCTTTATATCCCAATGGCTGGGGAACTCACCACCTCCCATGACCCAGACAGTACAGATATTTAAGACTCCTCTCTGATAGACACCTGGTCAGGAAAGAGGGAAAGAATCACATGGTGCACAATGCAGGACCTTCGCTGCTATGCAAAAAAGCATGCCAAGCTTGTAAGCTGCATGGCTCTCAAAGTGAAACCTGTATATGTCATAAAATCCTATGAGCCCATAACATCCCACACATTAAAGCAGTATTAAATCAAATAAACATATAAGATTATTCCCCACTGTTCAATAACCCCCCTCAGGAGCTATTAACCCTTGATTCTATACAGATAAAAGGAGTCACACTATAAGACTAAAATTTCAGCCACAACTGCCAGGAAAATTGTTCGGGATGGAAAGACAAACACACAAATAACTTCAGGTGAAATACTGGACATGTGGTGTGGCTCTTTCAAGATGCACAATAAGGAGGTACTTGAAGAAAGATGGGCTGCATGGTCGAATCGCCAGAAGAAAACCATTACTACACAAATGCCACAAAGTATCCCGCTTACAATACGCCAAACAGCACAGAGACAAGCCTCAAACCTTCTGGCACAAAATCATTTGGAGTGATGAGACCAAAATTGAGCTTTTTGGCCACAACCATAAACGCTACATTTGGAGAGGAGTCAACAAGGCCTATGATGAAACGTACACCATTCCTACTGTGAAACACAGAGGTGGATCGCTGATGTTTTGGGGATGTGTGAGCTACAAAGGCACAGGAAATTTGGTCAGAATTGATGGCAAGATGAATGCAGTATGTTATCGAACAGAACGCCTCATTTTCCACTTCTTGATTAGAGTTTGAACACTGCTGATTTGCATTCTCAATTCCTTGGATATCTTTTTATATCCCTTTCATGTTTTATGCAGTTCAACTACCTTTTTTCCACAGATCCTTTGACAATTCTTTTGCTTTCCCCATTACTCAGAATCCAGAAACATCAGTGCAGCACTGGATGAAAGATGCAAGGGTCCAGAAACTCATTGACCTTTTATACACACACACTAATTACAAGCAAACAGATCACAGGTGAGGATGGTTACCTTTAATAGCCATTCAAACCCCTTTGTGCCAACTTTGGTGATTTTGGCCTGATAACATGCACACGAGTATGTAAACTTTTGATTAGGGTAATTTGGGTAGTTTCTGTTGTCATTATGATTTAAAAAGAGTAAACACAGTTGATTGATAATAAATGGCTTCAGCCAAACACTAACCATGAGTGAAAGAAAAGTTGTGTTATCATTCATATTCTCTGAAAAATGGCCAAGAAATCATAAATTCTGCCAGGTTATGTACACTTTTGAGCACAACTGTAAATCAGCTAGCAATATAAGTAATACCAAACTGTGACAATAATTAAACAAACAACCGTCTTGCAAATTCAGTTAGTGAAATAAGTGGCATAAGTGGCTTGTCCAGAAAGGCGAACCTGAGGAACTGGTGATGATCTTTGTGGATAGGAATGTGTAGATACGCATCCTTAAGTCCACGGTGGTCATATATTGAACCTCCTGGATCATTGGCAAAATAGTCCGAATAGTCTCCATCTTGAAGGATGGGACTCTGAGGAATTTGTTTAGGATCTTGAGATCCAAAATTTGTCTGAAAGTTCCCTCTTTTTTGGGAACCACAAACAGATTGGAGTAGAACCCTTGCCCCTGTTCTGTTTCCAGAACTGGGCAGATCACTCCCATGGAATATAGGTCTTCTACACAACGTAAGAATGCCTCTCTTTTTGTCTGGTTTACAGACAATTGAGAAAGATGGAATCTCCCCCTTGGGGGAGAATCTTTGAACTCTAGAAGATACCCCTGGGTTACTATTTCTAAAGCCCAGGAGTCCTGAACGTCTCTTGCCCAAGCCTGAGCGAAGAGAGAAAGTCTGCCCCCTACTAGATCCGGTCCTGGATCGGGGGCTACCCCTTCATGCTGTCTTGGTGGCAGCAGCGGGCTTCTTGGCCTGTTTACCCTTGTTCCAAGTCTGGTTAGGTCTCCAGACTGACTTGGATTGAGCAAAATTCCCCTCTTGCTTTGCGGCAGGGGAAGAGGTAGAGGGACCACCTTTGAAGTTCCGAAAGGAACGAAAATTATTTTGTTTGGTCCTCATCTTATTCGTCTTATCCTGAGGAAGGGCATGGCCTTTCCCTCCAGTGAGGTCTGAAATGATCTCTTTCAGTTCAGGCCCGAATAGGGTCTTACCCTTGAAAGGGATGGCTAAAAGCTTAGCTTTTGATGACACATCAGCAGACCAGGACTTAAGCCATAACGCTCTACGCGCTAAAATGGCAAAACCTGAATTCTTCGCCGCTAATTTAGCCAATTGAAAACCGGCATCGGTAATGAAAGAATTAGCTAGCTTGAGAGCCCTAATTCTATACAGAATATCATCTAATGGGGTCTCAACCTGAAGAGCCTGTTCCAGAGCTTCGAACCAAAAGGACGCTGCAGTAGTTACAGGAACAATGCACGCTATAGGTTGGAGAAGAAAACCTTGGTGAACAAATATTTTCTTCAGAAGACCCTCTAATTTTTTATCCATAGGATCTTTGAAAGCACAACTGTCCTCGATAGGTATAGATGTACGCTTAGCCAGGGTAGAAATAGCTCCCTCCACCTTAGGGACCGTCTGCCACGAGTCCCGCACGGCGTCAGATATGGGAAACATTTTCTTAAAAGTAGGAGGGGGAGCGAACGGAATACCTGGTCTATCCCACTCCTTAGTAACAATTTCCGAAATCCTCTTAGGGACCGGAAAAACATCAGTGTAGGCAGGAACCTCTAGGAATCTGTCCATTTTACACAATTTCTCTGGAACTACAATAGGGTCACAATCATCAAGAGTCGCTAAAACCTCCCTGAGCAATAAGCGGAGGTGTTCTAGTTTAAATTTAAAAGCCGTCATATCTGAATCTGTCTGAGGGAACATATTTCCTGAATCAGAAAACTCTCCCCCAGCCAGCAAATCCCTCACTTCAGAACATTGTGATGGTACATCGGATATGGCTAATAAAGCGTCAGAGGGCTCAGCGTTAGTTCTCATACCAGACCTACTGCGCTTCCCCTGCAACCCAGGCAGCTTAGATAAAACCTCTGTGAGGGTAGTATTCAAAACTGCGGCCATATCTTGCAGGGTGAAAGAATTAGATGCACTAGAAGTACTTGGCGTTGCTTGTGCGGGCGTTAACGGTTGTGACACTTGGGGAGAATTAGATGGTAAAACCTGATTCTCTTCTGACTGAGAATCATCCTGCGACATACTTTTAGTAGATAAAATATGTTCTTTACAATTTATTGACCTTTCAGTGCATGAGGGACACATTCTAAGTGGAGGTTCCACAATGGCTTCTAAACATATTGAACATTGACTTTCCTCAATGTCAGACATGTTGAACAGGCTAGTAATGACTACAAACAAGCATGAAAACACTTTATTTAGTGAAAAAAATAACAATCTTAAAAAACGGTACTGCGCCTTTAAGAGAAAAAAAGCATACACGTTCGGCAAAACAGTCTAAACATGCACCAAATCTTTCAAAATGTTGTATGTAGACCCACTATAGGTAGTTAAGATTGCACCACAATTTTTTTTCAACAATTAACCCCTTAATGTCCAAACCAGATCGAAAATAGTCCAAGATCCGGAAAAAGACCCCTCAGCACCTTGCCACAGCCCTGCTGTGACCCTACCTGCCCTCAGGGATCGAAAGTGTGGGGTAAAAGCTTTGATTTGGCCCAAAACATACACCAGGGCCCTCAGGAGTTAGAGCTTGCTGACAAACTAACTGCGTACCTGAGGCGCGAAAATAGGCCCTGCCCATCTCACTCGATGTTTCCTGAGCCTTATAGAACCGCACCAGAGCGGTTATAACTAGCCATGTGGGTTCCAAGACCCTAAAGATAAGCCATGTGTGCCCTAATAAAGTTGCCCAAAACGTTTATTGCCCACAAAAACCTTAAAGCACTCCCATCCAAAAAATGTTTGCTCACAAACATTTTACATTCAGTGTCAACCATATATGTAATTGGCCCCATAAGCAAGCTAAGTAATGCCCTTCTTTTAGCTCTAAAATTTACAGCTTACCCTTACCCTCCTGGGTAGAATGTCAGCCTTTCTGAAATACACAGTCTCTCCAGAAAAAATATGACTGAACATACCTCATTGCTGCATAGCATGAAACCGTTCCTCACACTGAAGTTTCCTGTACTCCTCAGCCTCTGTGAGAACAGCAATGGACCTTAGTTACAAATGCTAAGATCATCATCCTCCAGGCAGCAGTCTTCATCCATCTGTTGCCTGAGAGTAAATAGTACAAACCGGTACCATTTAAAAATAACAAACTCTTGATTGAAGAATTAAAAACTAATATTTTATCACCTCTTTCACTTTACCCTTCCTAGTACTTAGAGTAGGCAAAGAGAATGACTGGGGGGTGGAGCTAAGGGAGGAGCTATATAGACAGCTCTGCTGTGGTGCTCTTTGCCACTTCCTGTAGGGAAGGATAATATCCCACAAGTAAAGGATGAATCCGTGGACTCGTCTTACCTTTATAGAAGAAATTATTTGTGTTTCTAAGTAAACTGAATCAGAATAATTTGAACATTCGCCTAACATCAGAACACAGCCGAAGAGAAATAGCTTTCCTGGACCAAAAAATAAGCAAAGAACCAGATGGAAGAATTACAACAGATCTATACCGTAAAAAAACAGCTACAAATAGTTTGTTACACAATTCGAGTGCACATGCACCAAGTACCCTAAAAAGTCTCCCCACAGGAGAATTTTTGAGAGTACACAGGAACTGCACAGACCTGAAATCCTTTAACAAACAAGCTGAAGAGTTAAAAAGTAAGATTATTGAAAAGAGGTTATAGTAAAACTAGCATCAAAAAGGCTAGATGCAGAGCACTTAGAACCAACAGAAATGAGTTATTAACCAAAAAATTAAAAGAAAGTGACAACAAAACAAGGTTAATCCTAACATATAATTCACAAATTCCGCAAATAAAAGAGATAATAAACAAATACTGGCATGTTCTAACATCAGATCCAATTTTGAAAAACCAATTAGGAGACAAACTAGAAATAAGCTATAGACGCGCCAAAAATATCAAAGATTTGATAACAAGAAGCCACTACAGTGGAAAGAAAACAAGCACAGCATTAATACCAGGGTCATTCAAATGTGGAACCTGTTCCACCTGTCAGTACATAAAGAAAACAAATACAGTAACAGACAGATTCGGTCGAACTCACACCATCAACAAATATATAAATTGTAACACAAAGGGATTAATATATGTATTACAATGTTCATGCCAGAAATACTATGTAGGCATGACGACCCGCCAACTCCAAGTTAGACTGATGGAACACCTGCCAAATATAAAAAATGCAAGAAAGGATACAGCAGATGGTAAAACCAAAACTAGTGTGGCATCCCACTTCCTGTCAAAACATAACTCCAACAAAAAAGATCTTCAATGTTGGGGGATCGAACAAATAACATTGGAAATTAGAGGAGGAGACTTGGAGAAAGCACTCCTCCAATCAGAAAGTAAATGGATATATTTACTTAACTCTGTATATCCAAATGGAATCAATGAGAATAATAACTATTATGTTTTCTTATAAATATAAAGATCATTATAAATCCTTGTATACAAAAAAGAATCTGCTGCATATAAAAAGAACTTACTACCAGAGAAACTATACCTAAAATTATTTGGATAAGGAATAAGAATACAATACATATAGAGCAAATATAAATTAAAATAAAACCGAAGGTACAAGACACAAAACATAAATTAAAGTACATTACTGAAGCAATAATATCAAAGGAAGTATTGTATAATCAAACTGATAAAGTTGCATTGAATAAAGAAGAGCCAATAAATAAGAATCTTGCAGATTAAGATTCTGAACTGGTTACTTCATAGATTAAGATCCAAAACTGACAGATACCAAAGTTTAATAAAATCATAATTGAGTAAAAATGAAAAATAAAAAACAGTAACAATACATAAAAAAACGTGGAATAAAGTGTATAATACATAGAAGAAGTAAGATGATTGTTTACAACATGGAATCCTGACAAAAAAACTGACAGATACCAAAGTTTAATAAAATCATAATTGAGTAAAAATGAAAAATAAAAAACAGTAACAATACGTAAAAAAAAACCTGGAATAAAGTGTATAATACATAGAAGAAGTAAGATGATTGTTTACAAAATGGAATCCTTTAGGTGGTTCCATAGGGAAGGAACAGTAGATGAAATTTAAAATAAAATTGATACTCACTGAATTCATCATAACTACACACGAGCACAGTACACCAACAACTCACCGTTATGTACACAAATTACATTTCAAGTTCAGCAAACAAAGGGATAAAAACAACACCCACATTAGAAATGAATGTGGGAAAAAATAACTTATTCATCACACACAAAAAAATTAGCACAATATCAAGCATGAATGTAATAAAATAAAAATGTGGAACAACATTACATGACTTGAATATCATCTTAACTTAATGAGAATTATGTCACAATATATCAAATTTTTTTATTTGGATACATTTATTCACTTTGTGTTCACAAATCACCACCATTACACATTTTTTTCACCTTATTTTCTTTTATAGATACAATTTTCATAACTGAAAGAAAACAATTAATCATAAGTCTAGTATCTGATCAAAATATAAGAAATTTTAGTATTTGATTGAAATAAATATCCCAACAGGAGATAACACACACTAAATACATGTTAGGAACAAACCAAGTGAAATCAGACCAGCATATAACTCTATGTTTATTATACTATAACTCCTTATGTTAAAAAAAAAAATAAAAAAATATTCTAAGTCAGAATAGGATCCTCAATTGACACAAGGATTTAAACTCCATAGTGGATAAAAATAGATCCACACCACTCATATGCATTCATATTACTAATAAGGAATCTACAATGATTTCATTTTAAACTAGGGATTGTCACAATAGAAAATCTTTGTTTAAAAGAAAAAACACAATGTGTGGAGCATCCACGAATATGAATATAGGAGAAACACTAACCCCTACTTTAAAACTAACATGATAGGAAAGTAGAAAAAATATAAACCAGATACATCAGTATTACTTATAAAGAAATTACAATGATCTCATTTGAAACCATGGATTGATATAATAGTAATCTTCACTACAAAAAATACAATATGTAGAGCATTGGTGAATGTAAGTTTAGAAAAATGCCAATCCCTACTTAAAACCAAGATAACAGGAAAGCAGAAAAAAACAAACTAAAATACCACCTTAAATCAATATGAAGTATGACAAGAGATCCCAATTGGCAGTCCAAGTATAACAGACAGCCATTAAGATCCAATCGTAACCTCAAGAGAGGAAGGACTTAAGCTAAAGGAAGGATATAAATAGCCTTTGATAAAGCCAAGTTTGTTTGGCGAAATGCGTCAGGGGGTGTTGTGGGACGATGGGATGCCAATTTATGTAATTTTTAAAAAAGCATCTGAAAAAAGTTTTATATAATTGCCAATATATAACCACTAGCTAAGCCAATGAATAGAAGTGGCAGCAAGTTAATAGATGGGCTAAGTGGGTATTGATATATTTGTAAGCAACAAATGTTGCAAATTTACATTGATACAGTTAAGCGATACCTATAATAGTAAACCTAATTGTATGTAGAAATATTGGTTGCGCAATATTGGCAAACATATTGAGCTAGATTAGAAACTTATACTTATAGCAATACAACCCACTTGTATATGTCAGCTAGCAATATAAGTGGTGAAACACTGTAGTACTAACTAAGGCCTAGATTTGGAGTTTGGCGTTAGCCGTCAAAACCAGCGTTAGAGGCTCCTAACGCTGGTTTTGGCCGCCCGCTGGTATTTGGAGTCAGTGATTAAAGGGTCTAACGCTCACTTTTCAGCCGCGACTTTTCCATACCGCAGATCCCCTTACGTCAATTGCGTATCCTATCTTTTCAATGGGATCTTCCTAACGCCGGTATTTAGAGTCGTTTCTGAAGTGAGCGTTAGAGCTCTAACGACAAAACTCCAGCCGCAGGAAAATAGCAGTAGTTAAGAGCTTTCTGGGCTAACGCCGGTTCATAAAGCTCTTAACTACTGTACCCTAAAGTACACTAACACCCATAAACTACCTATGTACCCCTAAACCGAGGTCCCCCCACATCGCCGCCACTCGATTAAAAAATTTTTAACCCCTAATCTGCCGACCGCCACCTACGTTATACTTATGTACCCCTAATCTGCTGCCCCTAACCCCGCCGACCCCTGTATTACATTTATTAACCCCTAACCTGCCCCCCACAATGTCGCCGCCAGCTACTTAAAATAATTAACCCCTAATCTTCCGACCGCAAAGCGCTGCCACCTACGTTATACTTATGTACCCCTAATCTGCTGCCCCTAACACCGCCGACCCCTATATTATATTTATTAACCCCTAATCTGCCCCCCACAACGTCGCCTCCACCTGCCTACACTTATTAACCCCTAATCTGCCGAGCGGACCTGAGCGCTACTATAATAAATGTATTAACCCCTAACCCGCCTCACTAACCCTATCATAAATAGTATTAACCCCTAATCTTCCCTCCCTAACATCGTCGACACCTAACTTCAATTATTAACCCCTAATCTGACGACCGGAGCTCACCGCTACTATAATAAATGGATTAACCCCTAAAGCTAAGTCTAACCCTAACTCTAACACCCCCCTAAGTTAAATATAATTTAAATCTAACTAAATTCATTAACTCTTATTAAATAAATTATTCCTATTTAAAGCTAAATACTTACCTGTAAAATACATCCTAATATAGCTACAATATAAATTATAATTATATTATAGCTATTTTAGGATTTATATTTATTTTACAGGCAACTTGGTAATTATTTTAACCAGGTACAATAGCTA
The DNA here is from genome assembly GCF_027579735.1 of Bombina bombina. Lineage (NCBI taxonomy): Eukaryota > Metazoa > Chordata > Amphibia > Anura > Bombinatoridae > Bombina > Bombina bombina. Next base: position 1,252,032,531 of record NC_069500.1, read on the forward strand.
TTTAATAGTTACCTAGTTAAAATAATAACAAATTTACCTGTAAAATAAATCCTAACCTAAGATATAATTAAACCTAACACTACCCTATCAATAAATTAATTAAATAAACTACCTACAATTACCTACAATTAACCTAACACTACACTATCAATAAATTAATTAAACACAATTCCTACAAATAAATACAATTAAATAAACTTGCTAAAGTACAAAAAATAAAAAAGAACTAAGTTACAAAAAATAAAAAAATATTTACAAACATAAGAAAAATATTACAACAATTTTAAACTAATTACACCTACTCTAAGCCCCCTAATAAAATAACAAAGCCCCCCAAAATAAAAAATTCCCTACCCTATTCTAAATTAAAAAAGGTAAAAGCTCTTTTACCTTACCAGCCCTGAACAGGGCCCTTTGCGGGGCATGCCCCAAGAATTTCAGCTCTTTTGCCTGTAAAAAAAAACATACAATACCCCCCCCAACATTACAACCCACCACCCACATACCCCTAATCTAACCCAAACCCCCCTTAAATAAACCTAACACTAAGCCCCTGAAGATCTTCCTACCTTGTCTTCACCATCCAGGTTCACCGATCCGTCCTGAAGAGCTCCTCCGATGTCCTGATCCAAGCCCAAGCGGGGGGCTGAAGAGGTCCATGATCCGGTCAAAGTCTTCATCCAAGCGGGGCAGAAGAGGATCTTCCATCCGATTGAAGTCTTCATCCAAGCAGCATCCATCCGGAGCGAAGCGGCAGGATCCTGAAGACCTCCAGCGCGGAACATCCATCCGGCCCGACGACTGAACGACGAATGACTGTTCCTTTAAGGGACGTCATCCAAGATGGCGTCCCTCGAATTCCGATTGGCTGATAGGATTCTATCAGCCAATCTGAATTAAGGTAGGAATTTTCTGATTGGCTGATGGAATCAGCCAATCAAAATCAAGTTCAATCCGATTGGCTGATCCAATCAGCCAATCAGATTGAGCTCGCATTCTATTGGCTGTTCCGATCAGCCAATAGAATGCGAGCTCAATCTGATTGGCTGATCGGATCAGCCAATCGGATTGAACTTGATTCTGATTGGCTGATTCCATCAGCCAATCAGAAAATTCCTACCTTAATTCCGATTGGCTGATAGAATCCTATCAGCCAATCGGAATTCGAGGGACGCCATCTTGGATGACGTCCCTTAAAGGAACAGTCATTCGTCGTTCAGTCGTCGGGCCGGATGGATGTTCCGCGCTGGAGGTCTTCAGGATCCTGCCGCTTCGCTCCGGATGGATGCTGCTTGGATGAAGACTTCAATCGGATGGAAGATCCTCTTCTGCCCCGCTTGGATGAAGACTTTGACCGGATCATGGACCTCTTCAGCCCCCCGCTTGGGCTTGGATCAGGACATCGGAGGAGCTCTTCAGGACGGATCGGTGAACCTGGATGGTGAAGACAAGGTAGGAAGATCTTCAGGGGCTTAGTGTTAGGTTTATTTAAGGGGGGTTTGGGTTAGATTAGGGGTATGTGGGTGGTGGGTTGTAATGTTGGGGGGGGGTATTGTATGTTTTTTTTTACAGGCAAAAGAGCTGAAATTCTTGGGGCATGCCCCGCAAAGGGCCCTGTTCAGGGCTGGTAAGGTAAAAGAGCTTTTACCTTTTTTAATTTAGAATAGGGTAGGGAATTTTTTATTTTGGGGGGCTTTGTTATTTTATTAGGGGGCTTAGAGTAGGTGTAATTAGTTTAAAATTGTTGTAATATTTTTCTTATGTTTGTAAATATTTTTTTATTTTTTGTAACTTAGTTCTTTTTTATTTTTTGTACTTTAGCTAGTTTATTTAATTGTATTTATTTGTAGGAATTGTGTTTAATTAATTTATTGATAGTGTAGTGTTAGGTTAATTGTAGGTAATTGTAGGTAGTTTATTTAATTAATTTATTGATAGGGTAGTGTTAGGTTTAATTATATCTTAGGTTAGGATTTATTTTACAGGTAAATTTGTTATTATTTTAACTAGGTAACTATTAAATAGCTATTGTACCTGGTTAAAACAATTACCAAGTTGCCTGTAAACTAAATATAAATCCTAAAATAGCTACAATATAATTATAATTTATATTGTAGCTATATTAGGATGTATTTTACAGGTAAGTATTTAGCTTTAAATAGGAATAATTTATTTAATAAGAGTTAATTTATTTCGTTAGATTTAAATTATATTTAATTTAGGGGGGTGTTAGTGTTAGGGTTAGACTTAGCTTTAGGGGTTAATCCATTTATTATAGTAGCGGTGAGCTCCGGTCGTCAGATTAGGGGTTAATAATTGAAGTTAGGTGTCGGCGATGTTAGGGAGGGCAGATTAGGGGTTAATACTATTTATGATAGGGTTAGTGAGGCGGATTAGGGGTTAATAACTTTATTATAGTAGCGCTCAGGTCCGCTCGGCAGATTAGGGGTTAATAAGTGTAGGCAGGTGTCGGCGACGTTGTGGGGGGCAGATTAGGGGTTAATAAATATAATATAGGGGTCGGCGATGTTAGGGCAGCAGATTAGGGGTACGTAGGGATAACGTAGGTTGCGGCGGTTTACGGAGCGGCAGATTAGGGATTAAAAATAATATGCAGGGGTCAGCGATAGCGGGGGCGGCAGATTAGGGGTTAATAAGTGTAAGGTTAGGGGTGTTTAGACTCGGGGTACATGTTAGAGTGTTAGGTGCAGACGTAGGAAGTGTTTCCCCATAGGAAACAATGGGGCTGCGTTAGGAGCTGAACGCTGCTTTTTTGCAGGTGTTTGGTTTTTTTTCAGCTCAAACAGCCCCATTGTTTCCTATGGGGATATCGTGCACGAGCACGTTTTTGAGGCTGGCCGCGTCCGTAAGCAACTCTGGTATCGAGAGTTGCATTTGCGGTAAAAATGCTCTACGCTCCTTTTTTGGAGCCTAACGCAGCATTTGTTTGAACTCTCGATACCAGAGTTAAATTTATGGTGCGGCCAGAAAAAAGCCCGCGGAGCGTTAACAGCCCTTCTACCGCCGAACTCCAAATCTAGGCCTAAATAAATAACCAACTTACACGATTTAGCTAGCGATAGAATTGGTGTAAAACTATAGAATTGACCGAATGAACAACCAGCTTGCATAATTGAACTGGCAGTATACCTGAAACTATATAACTACAAAATACACAATATATAGGATTACTTGTGGAATTAATTGCTGTTATTTAACAGCCACGTCACGTTAGTAGTAACAAGTTTAAAACCACATACTTAAATAAGCTAGCAATATAAGTGATGCCAAACTGTGACAATAATTAAACAACCGTCTTGCAAATTCAGTTAGTGAAATAAGGGGTATAATATTGTGGTATTGACAAAATAAACCGAAATAAAGGAATACATTGAAACTTTATTACTAACATACATACAGCACATAGAATTTGTGGAAAGTTTTTTTATTTTGTCAAATTAATTATTGTTACTTAACAGCCACTACTGACAGTGTAAAAGCTGTCGACACCAACTATTGACATAAATCAACAGCAGAAAAATATAAAATCCAAAATGTGTTGAATGAATGGCGATTCACAACCATGTCTGCCATGCTGAAAGTGATAGTTTAAAAAGTGTTAAATATACTGCGGTTACAAAAAAACAGTAATAACGCTGAAAGTGATAAATTCTAAGTATCATGCTGCAAGTTACCAATATCAAATATAATCAAACTCTGACACAAACTGAATCAGAGTGATATCTTAACCCTTAAATTAAAGTGATAGCCCATTATACACACGAATTAAGGTGAACCAGTGGCAATTTCAATAATTTGCTGTAGTGTCTCTGTGATATTACACATAAAATTAAAAGGCGGTACTAATAATACTAGGAGACATTAGGAGATTAAAGGGACACTCAATCAAAATTAAAGTTTCATTATTCAGATAGAACATGCCATTTTAAACAACTTTCCAATTTACTTTCATTAACTAAATGTGCACAGTCTTTTTATATTTAAACTTTTTGAGTCAACAGCTCCTACTGAGCATGTGCAAGAATAAGTGTGTATGCATTTGTGAATGGCTGATGGGCTGTCTGTGACATGGTACGTGTATGCATTTGTGAATGGCTGATGGCTGTCACATGGTACATGGGGAGTGGAAAAAGACATAACTTTTAAAATTGTCAGAAAAAAAAATCTACTACTCATTTGAAGTTCAGACTAACGGCTAGATTTATTAAAGCTGAGGCGGACAGGGGCGCATATACGCGCCCCTGTACGCCTCAGCTCGCCTGTGGCGGGGCGAAATTACCCGCAGGTATTCGCCACTGCACACGAGCGCAATTCTGCGCTTGCGTGGAATCCCGCCCCCTGCCCGCGCACAGCCAATCCCGCGCGGGCAGGAGCTGTCAATCTCCTCGGTCTGACTAGACTGAGGAGATTGAATTTCGCCACCTTAGAGGTGGCGAAGAGGCTAGGGAAGCGGCGGTCTGGTGACCGCTGCTTGATAAATGACGGCGAGCAAGTTCTTGTGAGAACTTGCAGCCGTAGGGCTTTAATAAATCTAGCCCTAAGTGCTAATTGCATTGTCTTGTTATCTTGCATTTGTTGATTATGCAAATCTACTGTGTTAACTGGTCCTTTAACTACTGAATTTCAGATAATGATTTTAATATGTTTGTTGTTGCCCATCTTTTAAAGACTTAATAAAAGTTATATTTTATCTATGAAGTTCCGGCCTGTAAAATAGTCTGGGCATAGAGTGCTAATATAGTATTCCTTTGTGGAACCTTGTTCCAACAATTTTTCTGTATTTAAAAATTGTTCGCATTCTAAAAAAATGCGGTAGATAATCTCAATGTGATTTTCGCTCTAGAAATCAGAGCTGCTCTTTTTTTTTAATGGAATTTAAAAGGCCTCCTTGGTTTATTTAAACACGCTGAGCACGCGCAACCTACCGTGCACTAGCATGGAGTGAACTCCATACCACAAAGCCTTCCTTACATGTTGGTGACATCACAGAGGCAGAGTAAGGCAGCCGTTTCAAATTGGACGGTTATCCCAAACAAAGTCGTTTTACAAGAAAAGAAGGAAAACGCTACACTTGGGCTAAAGGGTGATTGCATGAACTTTGACAAATGAATCGTAAACTGTGAGTACAAATTTTGTGTTGACTGTCCCTTTAAAAATCACTGCTGTACTGACACTGGAGAAAACGTCTTAGATAGCTAACCATTCTATCTGCATTTCTGTACATTCTTTCAATTCATATATAGCAATAAATTCTTTGAAATTTTGCAAAGACATCATTCCTTATGTGCTGAAAGGGAAGCTAGATATTTTTTTTTTTTTTTTTTTAAAGTGATTGAATAATTGATAAGAATCCAAACAAGTAAGATAAGATGTGCAAGAAAACAAATGAGATAAGGGAATAATCTGCTACACTAATGTGCAAAGATAATATAAATATCGACTCTTGTATCTCCAAACACAATAAATGGTTTATGGTTATATTTTGTGTTATTTTCTTCATCCATATTAAAATGAAGATAAAAAACTTTTCCTTGTTCCTGGTTGACTAAGCTGTTTTGCACTTACAAGCATCAGACTAAATACAAATTGCAACTAGCCCTTAGCAAACAGAAGCTAGTACACTCTGGGAGGCTGATGATATTTACTTTTAGTGACAATAACACAATGTTCATGGAAAACTACTGTCACAATTTGCTGTATTTGTAAAAATCTTTCAGATGTGAAGTGTGTGCACCTTTTATGGTGAGCCGGTACTGTTGTAATAAATAATGCACTAATCTGTTTTATACTTAATAGAAATAATTGCAATATGTATTATCCATCTATTTAAATTAATTTTACCTTTTATATTATTTATTTATTACTACAATTTGTGAAGTGCCCTTTAATTCCTTTCACAGCTTACAAGAAGGGGGCCTCTGCGTGAAGGTTTATCTTAGCCTAATGTCATAACCTAGGCAGGTTACTATTAGAGACAGTCTAGTCAAAATTAAACTTTCACGATTCAGATAGGGCATGCAATTTTAAATAACCTTCCAATTTACTTTTATCATTAAATTTGCTTTGTTCTCTTGGTAATCTTTGTTGAAAGTTAAACCTAGGTAGGGGTCATATGCTAATTTAAACCCTTGAAGGCCGCCTTTAATCTCATCGCATTTTGACAGTTTCACAGTTAGACAGCGCTAGTTTATGTGTGCCATATAGATAACATTGTGCTCACTTCTGTGGAGTCAGCACTGATTGGCAAAAAAAAAGTCTGTCAAAAGAACTGAGTCAGACTTGTTGGGGCCTAGATCAGTCAGAATGTAAGTTTCAAAGATGTCAGCTCCTGTATCACACTGGGGCAGGGCTATACTGAGAATTCCTAAGTGCTTATTATGCAAGAAAACAAGTAAGTTGTTTGCCGCTTGTTTTTTTACACAATCTGTTTCTTTTTAGGTTTACTTTGATTTAACATATTTGTTTTTACGAAAGGAGCACTGTTTAATATCCATAGAGACATTGAAGTCAAAACTAAATTTCATGATTCAGATATTAAGCAAATGCAAGAGTTCACATTAATACAAGACTGCGATTGGCTGATTGCTGGCACATGATACAGGAGGTATAAAAACTGAAATATAAATGGTCAGTTTTTCTGACAAATTTCAACATTTTCTTCAGTGTTATTACAGCCTTTTCATTATGCATTTGTTGATTATGCAATTCTACTGTATTCAATGGTCCTTTAGGTAGGAAATCTTCATTCAGATTTACAGAATAAAAACCTGAAAGGGGCTGATAACTCTATATTTTGAATCTATTTCTATTACCATTTTTGGTAAACTCATCTTGAATAGTACGCATAGTACGAGATCTTTAAAGAATGACAAGTTGTACCTATGCCCAGTGTGATCAGCTAGTAATGCCTGATCATGTATATTGCTTCTCACTTGTGACACGGCTGCACATGTGCAAAACATATTTAATCCTTGCTATAAACAAAAGCCTTTGGCATTGCTTAATTTCTAAAATCTTTCTTACAGCCTATAAGAACACTAATGCATAATGTGATGTGCAGACCTTGCAGTTTTTGGTTTTCTTTTTCCATCCTTAAGAGCAGAATTTGCTGTATAATCGCCTTCTTCCAAAGCTCTCGCAGCTCTTCTGGCGTCCGGTGTCTTACAGATACTGCAGTGCCAAATATGCTGTCTTCACAAACAGGCTGTAATGGGGATCTGGGAACAATGTCACCCAGTTCTGTACGATCTGCAAAAAAACCTGCATATTAGTTTTTAAAAGTAATCAGAATTACCTTTAGAAGTCAAGTTACATCACTGGAAATAACTTAAAAGGGCTTTCAAATCAAAACGTATTCCTCATAACTGTTTTAAGGGACACTAAAGTTTAGGGACACTAAACCCAAATTTTTTTCTTTAATGATTCAGATAGAGCATGCAATTTTAAGCAACTTTATAATTTACTCCTACTAGCAATTTTTTCTTTGTTCTCTTGCTATCTTTATTTAAAAAGCAAGAATTTAAAACTTAAGGGACACTGAACCCAATTTTTTTCTTTTGTGATTCAGATAGAGCATGCAATTTTAAGGAACTTTCTAATTTACTCCTATTATCATTTTTTCTTTGTTCTCTTGCTATCTTTATTTCTCTTGTAAGGTGTATCCAGTCCACAGATCATCCATTACTTGTGGGATATTCTCCTTCCCAACAGGAAGCTGCAAGAGGATCACCCACAGCAGAGCTGTCTATATAGCTCCTCATCTAACTGCCACTCCCAGTCATTCTCTTGCAGCTCTCGACAAGAAAGGAAGTAGCTAGAGAGATGTGGTGAATTTATTTAGTTTATCTTCAATCAAAAGTTTGTTATTTTCAAATGGTACCGGAGTTGTACTATTTTAGCCTCAGGCAGAAAGTAGAAGAAGAGTCTGCCTGTGGTCTTTGCTGATCTTAGCAGGTTGTAACTAAGATCCATTGCTGTTCTCACACATAACTGAAGAGAGAGGTAACTTCAGCTGGGGGAATGGCGTGCAGTGTCTTCTGCTATGAGGTATGTGCAGTTTAAATTTTTCTAGAGAAATGAATATGCTAGAAAATGCTGTTAATACCGGATTTATTTCAGGTAAGCCTGATTACAGTGATTTAATAACTACTAGTATCATGCTTGCTGTAAAGGGTAATATTCTTATTACTTTCTCACATTACTGAAAAATAAAAACATTTGCTGGAAGTGTTTAAACGTTTTTTTATACATATTGGTGATAAAACTTTATTGGGGCCCAGTTTTTTCCACATGGCTGGCTAGATTTTGCCTAGGAATAGTTTTGTTAGGCCCTTTCACTGTGAATACAGGTTGGGAGGGGCCTATTTTCGCGCCTAAATGCGCATTAGATTTTGCAGCTTGAGACATCCAGTTTCCCTGAAGGAGTCCCCTGAACACTTAGGACCTCTCTAAAGGGTTTTTGTGCCTTCCAAAGTCGTTGTATGGGCATGTAGGGCCACAGCAGAGCTGTGGCAGTTTGTTGTGACTGTTGAAAAACGTTTATATCGTTTTTTTGATCCGGTTTTGAAACTAAGGGGTTAATCATCCATTTGCAAGTGGGTGCAATGCTCTGCTAGTCTATTATACACACTGTAAAAATTTCGTAAGATTTACTGCTTTTTATCACTGTTTTTCAATTTCTGACATTTTTTGTTTCTCTTAAAGGCACAGTACCGTTTTTATTTTTTGCTTGTTTACATTTATCAAAGTGTTTTCCAAGCTTGCTGGTCTCATTGCTAGTCTGTTTAAACATGTCTGACATAGAGGAAACTCCTTGTTCATTATGTTTAGAAGCCATTGTGGAACCCCCTCTTAGAATGTGTACCAAATGTACTGATTTTACTTTAAGTTATAAAGATCATATTCTGTCTTTAAAAGATTTATCACCAGAGGAAACTGACAAGGGGGAAGTTATGCCGACTAACTCGCCACACTTGTCAGAACCTTTGACTCCCGCTCAAGGGACACCCGCTCAAGAGGCGCCAAGTACATCTAGCGCGCCCATGGCGTTTACTTTACAAGACATGGCGGCAGTTATGGATCATACCCTTACAGCGGTATTGTCTAAACTACCAGGGTTACAAGGAAAGCGAGACAGATCTGGGACTAGAAGAAATACAGAGTACTCTGACGCTTTAGTAGCTATGTCTGATATCCCCTCACAATATGCAGAAGCTGAGGCAGGAGAGCTTCTTTCTGTGGGTGATTTTTCTGACTCAGGGAAGATGCTTCAACCTGATTCTGATATGTCAACATTTAAATTTAAGCTTGAACACCTCCGCGTGTTGCTCAGGGAGGTTTTAGCTACTCTGGATGACTGTGACACCATTATAGTGCCAGAGAAATTGTGTAGATTGGATAAATACTATGCAGTGCCTGTTTACACTGATGTTTTTCCAATACCTAAGAGGTTTTCAGAAATTATTACTAAGGAATGGGATAGACCAGGTGTACCGTTCTCTCCCCCTCCTATTTTCAAGAAAATGTTTCCAATAGATGTCGCTACACGGGACTTATGGCAAACGGTCCCTAAGGTGGAGGGAGCAGTTTCTACCCTAGCTAAGCGTACAACTATCCCCGTCGAGGACAGTTGTGCTTTCCTAGATCCAATGGATAAAAAGTTAGAGGGTTACCTTAAGAAAATGTTTATTCAACAGGGTTTTATTCTCCAGCCTCTTGCATGCATTGCCCCGGTCACTGCTGCTGCGGCCTTCTGGTTTGAGTCTCTGGAAGAGGCCTTACAGGTAGAAACCGCATTGGATGATATACTTGACAAGCTTAAAGCGTTTAAGCTAGCCAATTCATTTGTTTCTGACGCCGTTGTTCATTTAACTAAACTAACGGCTAAGAACTCAGGTTTTGCTATTCAGGCGCGTAGGGCGCTATGGCTTAAATCCTGGTCAGCTGACATTACTTCAAAGTCTAAGCTTCTCAATATTCCCTTCAAGGGGCAGACCCTATTCGGGCCTGGACTGAAGGAGATCATTTTGGATATTACTGGAGGAAAAGGTCATGCCCTTCCTCAGGATAAGTCTAACAAATTAAGGACCAAACAAACTAATTTTCGTGCCTTTCGAAACTTTAAGACGAGCGCGGCATCAACTTCCTCTAATACAAAACAAGAGGGAAATTTTGCCCAGTCCAAGCCAGTCTGGAGACCTAACCAGGCTTGGAACAAAGGTAAACAGGCCAAGAAGCCTGCTGCTGCCTCTAAAACAGCATGAAAGATCGGCCCCCGATCCGGTAACGGATCTAGTAGGGGGCAGACTTTCTCTCTTTGCCCAGGCTTGGGCAAGAGATGTCCAGGATCCCTGGGCATTGGAAATTGTGTCCCAGGGATATCTTCTGGATTTCAAAGCTTCTTCCCCAAAAGGAAGATTTCACCTTTCACAATTATCTGCAGACTAGATAAAGAGAGAGGCATTCTTACATTGTGTTCAAGACCTCCTAGTTATGGGAGTGATCCACCCAGTTCCAAAGGAGGAACAGGGCCAAGGCTTCTATTCAAATCTATTTGTGGTTCCCAAGAAAGAGGGAACCTTCAGACCAATCTTAGATCTCAAGATCCTAAACGAATTTCTCAGGGTCCCATCTTTCAAGATGGAGACTATTCGAACCATCCTACCTATGATCCAGGAGGGTCAATACATGACTACCGTGGACTTAAAAGATGCTTATCTTCACATTCCGATACACAAAGATCATCATCGGTTTCTCAAGTTCGCCTTCCTAGACAGGCATTACCAGTTTGTGGCTCTTCCCTTTGGGTTAGCTACAGCTCCAAGAATCTTTACAAAGGTTCTGGGGTCACTTCTGGCGGTCCTAAGGCCGTGGGGCATAGCAGTAGCCCCTTACTTAGACGACATTCTGATACAGGCGTCAAATTTCCAAATTGCCAAGTCCCATACGGACATTGTTCTGGCATTCCTAAGGTCTCATGGGTGGAAAGTGAACGAAAAGAAGAGTTCTCTATCCCATCTCACAAGAGTTTCCTTCCTGGGAACTCTGATAGATTCTGTAGAAATGAGGATTTACCTGACAGAGGCCAGGTTGTCAAAACTTCTAAATTCCTGCCGTGTTCTTTATTCTACTTCTCGCCCTTTGGTGGCTCAGTGTATGGAAGTAATCGGCTTAATGGTAGCGGCAATGGACATAGTTCCGTTTGCCCGCCTACATCTCAGACCGCTGCAACTCTACATGCTCAGTCAGTGGAATGGGGATTACACAGATTTGTCCCCTCTACTAAATCTGGATCTAGAGACCAGGGATTCTCTTCTCTGGTGGCTATCTCGGGTCAATCTGTCCAAAGGTATGACCTTCCGCAGGCCAGATTGGACAATAGTAACAACAGATGCCAGCCTTCTGGGCTGGGGGGCAGTCTGGAACTCTCTGAAGGCTCAGGGGTCATGGACTCAGGAGGAGGCTCTCCTTCCGATAAACATTCTAGAACTAGCGATATTCAATGCTCTTCAGGCTTGGCCTCAGTTAGCGGCAGTGAGGTTCATCAGATTTCAGTCGGACAACATCACGACTGTAGCTTACATCAACCATCAAGGGGGAACAAGGAGTTCCCTAGCGATGTTGGAGGTTTCAAAGATAATTCGTTGGGCAGAGATTCACTCTTGCCACCTATCAGCTATCCATATCCCAGGAGTAGAGAACTGGGAGGCGGATTTTCTAAGTTGACAGACTTTTCATCCGGGGGAGTAGGTGCTCCATCCGGAGGTGTTTGCACAGTTGATTCAACGTTGAGGCAAACCAGAACTGGATCTCATGGCGTCTCGCCAGAACGCCAAGCTTCCTTGTTACGGATCCAGGTCCAGGGATCCCAAGGCAGCGCTGATAGATGCTCTAGCAACGCCTTGGTCCTTCAACCTGGCTTATGTGTTTCCACCGTTTCCTCTGCTCCCTCGTCTGATTGCCAAGGTCAAGCAGGAGAGAGCATTGGTGATTTTGATAGCACCTGCGTGGCCACGCAGGACTTGGTATGCAGATAGGGTGGACATGTCATCCTTTCCACCATGGACTCTGCCTCTGAGACAGGACCTTCTACTTCAGGGTCCTTTCAACCATTCAAATCTAATTTCTCTGCGGCTGACTGCTTGGAGATTGAACGCTTGATTTTATCAAATCGTGGTTTCTCCGAGTCGGTCATTGATACCTTAATACAGGCGCGAAAGCCTGTCACCAGGAAAATCTATCATAAGATATGGTGTAAATATCTTCATTGGTGTGAATCCAAGGGTTACTCATGGAGTAAGGTCAGGATTCCTAGGATATTATCTTTTCTCCAAGATGGTTTGGAGAAGGGTTTGTCAGCGAGTTCCTTAAAGGGACAGATTTCTGCTCTGTCAATTCTTTTGCACAAACGTCTGGCTGAGGTTCCAGACGTGCAGGCGTTTTGTCAGGCTTTAGACAGAATCAAGCCTGTGTTTAAACCTGTTGCTCCGCCTTGGAGTTTAAATTTAGTTCTTAAGGTTCTTCAAGGGGTTCCGTTTGAACCTTTGCATTCCATAGATATTAAGCTCTTATCTTGGAAAGTTTTGTTTTTAGTAGCTATCTCCTCGGCTCGAAGAGTTTCGGAGTTATCTGCTTTACAATGTGATTCCCCTTATCTCATTTTTCATTCAGACAAGGTAGTGTTGCGTACCAAACCTGTTTTTTTACCTAAGGTGGTATCTAATAAAAATATCAATCAGGAGATTGTTGTACCGTCACTGTGTCCTAATCCTTCTTCAAAGAAGGAACGTCTTTTACACAATCTTGACGTGGTTCATGCTTTAAAGTTTTATTTACAAGCTACTAAAGATTTTCGTCAAACATCTGCATTGTTTGTTGTCTACAAAAAAGGTAAATGAGAGGGCGCTAAAAGCTGAGAGAAACCAGCACACTTAATCAGCATTAATTAGGCATCCATAATGAAGAAAACAATACACCAAGTAATTTAAAAGGTTTACTATCAAAGATAAATTGCACAATATGCGGGACGTCTCCCTGCAAAGGATAAATATTACAAATAAAATAAATCAAAAGAAAAGTACTATATGGAATACCACCCTAAAAATTAAAAAATGTAAAAATGAAAAAATATCAAAAATCAAAAGACAAAAATCTAAAAAACAATATTGCTGGCTAAGAGAATATCCAATCAAAGGAAGCGTCAAATGTTCCTCTTTATTGCTGTGGGATCCAGTGTGTATCAGTGTTGGAAAGCAAATGTTGCTAGTTAGAAAGTGTCAATATAGTAGTTACTCCTTATGTTTGTATCAACTCTTCAAGTGTTAACACATATTGCAATTATTTCCCATAATCTTATGTGTAGGCCAAAATACTGCTTCAGTATATGCAGAATGTGCAGTAGGTGAAACTTTGTTTATCAAAAAGGTATATTTGGATCACTTCAGATAAATGAGTATTGACTCCGTGAGCCTTGTTCGTCAGTCACTAATTATTAGTATTGTATACACTTCTCACCTTAACAGCCTGCTATATGTCAGTTTACTTAGAAAAACGACTTATACTTTTTACCGGAACTTTTCCTCGCCAAGCGCGATGACACTCTTGAACGGCTGTGTGCCAGATGATCACTTTTGACAGGCAGCTTGGGGTAATACCGGAATCTTTTCTTGGGAAGACCATTTTCTCAACACACATGAATTTGGCGCGGACCTCGTGCTCTTCAAACGGTACATAGATGACATTCTAATTATATGGCGAGGATCCGAAGATAATTTAAAACTCTTCTTTCAAGCAATGAACATCAATGATAGAGGTCTACACTTTACCTATGAGTATAGTAGGACCTCTATCTCGTTTTTAGATCTAGAACTATTTATAGATGATGGCAATATTGCAACCAGAACATTTTTAAAAAAAGTTGATTGCAATAATTACGTGCATAAGAAAAGTTGCCATCATAAGAGATGGAAAGAAAATATACCAACAGGACAATTTCTTAGAATTAAGAAAAATTGCTCTAGACAAATTGATTTCCAGACACAGACTAATATCTTGCAACAAAGATTCCATGATAGGGGTTATTCAGAGCAAGAACTGGAAGGAGCCATTAATAGAGCAGCAACAACAGAAAGAAGCACTCTTCTACAATATAAAGATAAAAATATGTCCAATATCCAAACTGATAATAATGAATACAATGTAGCATTCATTACTGACTATAGTGAAAACCATCAAACAATAAGGAAAGCAATCAATAGACATTGGCACATAGTCAAAAAAGATCCTCTAATAGGAGATATGGTAGCTTATAAACCGAAAATTATATTTAGGAAAGCAAAAAACTTAAAACAAATTTTGGCACCTAGTGAACTAAAGAAAGAGGGCACTAGTTTAATTGATCGAGATTTGCAAGGCCACAACCTAAAAGGGTTCTTCCCCTGTCATCTGTGTAGGGCTTGCAGATACAGCAATAAAAGTAGCAAGGTTCATATAGCAAGAACAGGAGAAGATTACAACATTAAAGACATTATTAGATGCTCACAAAAAGGGGTGATATACCTTATTAAATGCTCTTGTAATTTATTCTATATTGGTGAAACCACTAGAATGCTACGAGATAGGATTAGAGAGCATCTCTGCAACATCGAAAAGGGTAATCTGGATACCCATCTCTATAAGCATTTTAGGGAAACCCACAATAATAGTCTGCAACACTTCAAATTTTGGGGTATACATATAGTGAGAGGAGACTGGAGAGGGGGCAATTTTGAAAAAAAGTTATTAAAGAAGGAATCTGAGCTTATATATCAATTTGACACCCTCCATCCAAGAGGTCTAAATTCAGAAATGGACCTATCACCATTTCTAGGAGTCTAAAAGCAAGAGAGGCCCCCCAAAATTATAGACTATATGTGAAGTATAAGCCCAAAGTGACCAATCCACATCTACTGTTTTTTATATACAACTAATTCTCCCAAATTTCTAATAATATGTACTACAGAGAAAAAAACAAAAAAACACAATTTTATGACAAAGCCAGGCATGGACAATTTAATAGTACTGCTATATATCTTGAAATGTGCCTCCAGGAGGACAAATTCTAATAAATAAAGTCCATAAAAGATATCACATTTAGAAGTTAGTAAAGAATACAGAGTTCAATCTGATTACTAACTCCTTTTATTTAGAATAATTTGTTTAGACTATGGAATACCACCTAATGGAATATACCACCCTAATAATGTTTTTCTGTTAATGTATTTTGCACTTTATACTTCAAATAGTATTTTGAAGAAAAACTTTAATGTACGGATATAACCCATGTCAAATAATCGAAATTCCCTGGGGCCAGTAAAAACCTACAGAAATTCTTTTAAAGACTAATATTCAAATGTTGCAGCAAAAAAGTTTTGCTCTGTAACTCTACATACCACCTTAACAAGCAACTCACCTTAAGATCTAATTGAGGAAAATGATCATCCAATCAAAACACAGCAGCGGATTTTTAAACATGAGTTCCGGGAGCAACTGTCATCTTGAGAAAGCCCATCTACACGGGTGAAACGCGTAGAGAAAGAGAGTTGCTGACCCTGTCAAGAACTTACAACTAGGTACCTAGTAGATTACCCGCGCGTGAAATACGCTAAGAGCGGAGGTTGCTTCACAATATCAGCTCAGCTGATTACCCTTTTGCTACAGCTGCATATAACCAACGGAGGTGAAAATCTCGAAAGACGCTGACTGGAGAGGTAACGGTTTCGGAGAAGAAAAGATTCCGGCATTACCCCAGCTGCCTGTCAAGTGTGGTCATCTGATACATAGTTGTTCAAGATTGTCATCGAACTTGGCGAGGAAAAGATTCCGGTATTACCCCAAGCTGCCTGTCAAAAGTGATCATCTGGCACACAGCCGTTCAAGAGTGTCATCGAGCTTGGCGAGGAAAAGTTCCGGTAAAAAGTATAAGTCGTTTTTCTAAGTAAACTGACATATAGCAGGCTGTTAAGGTGAGAAGTGTATACAATACTAATAATTAGTGACTGACGAACAAGGCTCACGGAGTCAATACTCATTTATCTGAAGTGATCCAAATATACCTTTTTGATAAACAAAGTTTCACCTACTGCACATTCTGCATATACTGAAGCAGTATTTTGGCCTACACATAAGATTATGGGAAATAATTGCAATATGTGTTAACACTTGAAGAGTTGATACAAACATAAGGAGTAACTACTATATTGACACTTTCTAACTAGCAACATTTGCTTTCCAACACTGATACACACTGGATCCCACAGCAATAAAGAGGAACATTTGACGCTTCCTTTGATTGGATATTCTCTTAGCCAGCAATATTGTTTTTTAGATTTTTGTCTTTTGATTTTTGATATTTTTTCATTTTTACATTTTTAAATTTTTAGGGTAATATTCCATATAGTACTTTTCTTTTGATTTATTTTATTTGTAATATTTATCCTTTGCAGGGAGACGTCCCGCATATTGTGCAATTTATCTTTGATAGTAAACCTTTTAAATTACTTGGTGTATTGTTTTCTTCATTATGGATGCCTAATTAATGCTGATTAAGTGTGCTGGTTTCTCTCAGCTTTTAGCGCCCTCTCATTTACCTTTTTTGTTGAGTTTTATAATTTTGCCATCTAGGGGAGGTGGCAGGAGAGTGGCTTAGATAAACCTTTGGATTTTAGCGCTGTATTATTCTTTTCTATTCTTGTTTGTTGTCTACTCTGGACAGAGGAGAGGCCAAAAGGCTTCGGCAACTTCTCTTTCTTTTTGGCTAAGGAGTATAATACGCTTAGCTTATGAGACTGCTGGCCAGCAGCCTCCTGAAAGGATTACAGCTCATTCTACTAGAGCGGTAGCTTCCACATGGGCTTTTAAAAATGAGGCTTCTGTTGAACAGATTTGTAAGGCGGCGACTTGGTCTTCGCTTCATACTTTTTCAAAATTCTATAAATTTGATACTTTTGCTTCTTCGGAGGCTATTTTTGGGAGAAAGGTCTTGCAGGCAGTGGTGCCTTCCGTTTAAGCACCTGCCTTGTCCCTCCCTTCATCCGTGTCCTATAGCTATGGTATTGGTATCCCACAAGTAATGGATGATCCGTGGAGTGGCAGTTAGAGGAGGAGCTATATAGACAGCTCTGCTGTGGGTGATCCTCTTGCAGCTTCCTGTTGGGAAGGAGAATATCCCACAAGTAATGGATGATCCGTGGACTGGATACACCACAAGAGAAATACATTTATCAGGTAAGCATAAATTTTGTTTTTAAAAAGATGGCATCTAAGCTTTTTTTGGTTCAGTACTCTGGACATCAGTTTTTTATTGGTGGATGAATTTATCCACCAATCAGCAAGAACAACCCAGGTTGTTCACCAAAAATGGGCCAGCATCTAAACTTACATTCTTGCATTTCAAATAAAGATACCAAGAGAATGAAGAAAATGTGATGAGTAAATTTGAAAGTTGCTTAAAATTTCATGCTCTATCTGAATCACGAAAGAAAGAATTTGGGTTCAGTGTCCCTTTATGAGCCGGCCCATTTTAGATTCAGTACCCTGGATAGAGCTTGCTTATTGGTGGCTACATTTAGGAAACCAATAAGCAAGCATAACCCAGGTTCTCGACCAAAAATGGTCCGGCTCTTAAAGGGACATTATACACTCATTTTTTCTTTGCATAAATGTTTTGTAGATGATCTATTTATATAGCCCATAAAGATTTGTTTTTAAAATAAATGTATAGTTTTGCTTATTTTTAAATAACATTGCTCTGATTTTCAAGCCCCAAAGTTTTATGTGAATACTGTCAGCTACCTTCTCCAGCTTGCTCCTGTTTGTGTAAAGGGTCTTTTCATATGCAAAAGAAGGGGGAGGGGGAAGTGTCTTATTTGCCACTTGCAGTGGGCTTTCCAGCTGCCTTTTCAACAGAGCCAAACTGACAGCTTCTAAGTAAGTTTTTAAACAGTTTTATACTGGATTTTTATATCAGTATCTGTGCATCTTATTCTTTATAGTAGTGTCTATTACATGCAGTTATATGAAAATGAGTGCATACTGTCTCTTTAAGCTTTACAGTCCTGCTTTTTAAATAAAGATAGCAAGAAAATGAAGAAAAATTGATAATAGGAGTAAATTAGAAAGTTTCTTAGAATGGCACACTCTATCTGAATCATGAAAGAAAAAAATTGGGTTTATTGACCCTTTAAACTTTCATGATTCACATAGAGGATGCTGGTTTAAGAGACTTCAATTTACGTACATTATCAAATAGTGCAGTCTTTTTATTTGCACACAGTAATCCAATGATGAGGCATATATGTGAAGCCACTAATCAGCAGATAGTAGTGCATAGCTCCTGAGCCTATGTAGGTATGCTTTTTAACAAAGGATACCAAAAAACTAAGCAAATTAGGTAACAGAAGTAAATTAGAAAGTTGTCTAAAATTGTATGCTCTATCTCAGGGGTTTTCAAACCTAACCTCAGGATTCCCTAACAGGCCAGATTTTCAGGATTGCCTTGCACGAGAGCAGGTTAATAGCAATGTTTACTAATAAGCGTATTATTTCACCTGTGCTCCCGTTCAGATATCCTGAAAATCTGGACCGTTAGGAGGCCTGAGGACAGGTTTGAAAAACCCTGCTCTATCTGAATCATTTAAGAAAAATGAAGGGTTTAATGTTCTTTAATTATGGTAAGTGTGTGGGTGTGGGGTTCAGAATAATGGCTGCCAAGCTCCAGCCACTGATGACATCACAATCTGGGCTGCATCTATGCACTCTGCTGAATAGCATTGACAGCCTGTTGAATCCAACTAGTGAGCCTTTTTTTTGATTGGAAGCAATATGTAGCCCAGATTGTGATGTCTTGATGTCTTCAGTGGGTGGAGCTTGGCAGCCATTTTAAACTGGCCAGAAACCATATTAATTTCAAAATAACAGTTTTACCGTTCCTGCTTCATGATATAGAAAGGGTTGAAGGAGGCAATTTGCAGCTTAATCTAAGGTAAGACTTTAAGATGACTAAGGTGTAGACTGTCCCTTTAAGTTTATATTTTGACTTTCCTATCCCTTTAATTTTGACTTAAAGGGACAGTCTACAATATAATTTTTATTGTTTTAAAATATAGATAATCCCTTTATTACCCATTCCTCAGTTTTGCATAACCAACAGTTATATTAATATATTTTTTACCTCTGTGATTACCTTGTATCTAAGCATCTTCTGACAGCCCCCTGATCACATAACTTTTTATTTATTATCTATTGACTTGCATTTAGTACTGTGTTGTGATAAATCTTAAATAACTCCTCCGGCGTGAACACATTGTTGTCTATATGGCCCACATAAACTAGCAGTCTCCTGTTGTGAAAAGCAAATAAACAAGCATGTGATTAAAAGGCAGTCTATAGAGCCTTTGAAACAGGCAGACATTTAGAGGTTTAAATGTTATTAAGTATATTAATATATCAATGTTGATTTTGCAAAGCAGGGGAATGGGTAGCAAAGGCATTATCTATATTTTTAAACAATAACAATTTTTAGTGTAGACTGTCCCTTTAAATGCCACTTATAGTCATGTCTGCAATGTGTACATTCAAAATACAAATAGAAGCATGTTTGTAATATTCATGTTTATTTTCAGGAAATATCACCTCAGATCAGTTCACAAGAACAGAGGCGTAACTAGAAACCACAGGGCGCAGGTGCAAAAATCTAAGAAGGGCCCCCACCCCCCCAAAAAAACCACAAAAAAATGTGAATCAGATTACATGTCTGCAAAAGGAGGCACCCTGTGCTCACAGTCTGTGAGATGGTCTGACCCCCTATTACTGTATATAGTGACACTATTTAACCCACCAGTACTGTATATAGTGAGTTAGTGACACAGTCTGTAATCTGCCGGTGAGATGGCTGGCCTGACCCTACCTGCCCCAGTACTTTATAAAGTGACCACAGTAGTCTGTGACATGGTCCAGCCCCCCCGTACTGTATATAGTGGTACTGTATAGTGACACTGTTTACCCCCTCCCCCCATGCTGTAGTAACAAGGTCTGTAATTTGCTGGTTCCACAAACATACACACACACACACACACACACATACATAAATACACACACAGTCACATAAATATACACACACACACATACATGCAAATATACACACACATTCACATACATATACATACATGCACATGCATAAATACACACACACACATGCACACATACATGCATAAATACACACACAGTCACATACATACACACACACACATGCATAAATACACACACAGTCGCATACATACACACACACACACACATAAATACACACACAGTCGCATACATACACACACACACACACATACATGCAAATATACACACACATTCACATACATATACATACATGCACATGCATAAATACACACACACGCACACATACATGCATAAATACACACACAGTCGCATACATACACACACACATACATGCATAAATACACACACAGTCACATGCATACACACACACACATACATGCATAAATACACACACAGTCGCATACATACACACACACATACATGCATAAATACACACACAGTCGCATACATACACACACACATACATGCATAAATACACACACAGTCACATACATACACACACACATAAATGCATAAATACACACACAGTCGCATACATACACACACACATACATGCATAAATACACACACAGTCACATACATACACACACACATACATGCATAAATACACACACAGTCGCATACATACACACACACATACATGCATAAATACACACACAGTCACATACATACACACACACATAAATGCATAAATACACACACAGTCGCATACATACACACACACATACATGCATAAATACACACACAGTCACATACATACACACACACATAAATGCATAAATACACACACAGTCGCATACATACACACACACATACATGCATAAATACACACACAGTCGCATACATACATACATACACACAAACACATGCACACATAAACACCAATGGGTAAAACAGAAAGACTAACCCCTGTAGTCAGAGACACTAGTGAAGCATCATGTTACACTCACATGATATCAGTGCAGGCAGTGGCAGGTCAACGTCATTTATTAAAAATTTTGACCTATGCACCCCCTGTAGTTTCCCCCCTGCATAAGAACTAAGGACAGGCAATGGGTAAATGCCACCTATATAGTGCACAAACTATTACACAACATGAGGAACATAGTCCCTGTTAATATTTAACAATAATACAATGCTGGTCAAGCAACTAACACATTTCAGAGGTCAAACTGCTAGTTAAATACTAGGCTGTCTGTCTGGCATAAGCAATGTCTAAACGACGGATGAAAGTGCAAACAGTAGCAGATCGGCTCTTGTTTTGTTTATGACAATGTTATTTTGTTATAATATTTAGTTGTTTTTTCAAGTTTTTGAAGTTCAATATTTTTACAGGCAAATTGTAGCCCTTTTTTTTTTCAAAATCTATTTTTTGTTTGTTAAAATATACATGTTCCTGTCATGTATAAGCTAACATTTTCCTGCCAGGTCTGCAGAATCAAATAACTATAGCGCTGTACAGAGCCTACCTATGTATCAGGATGGATAACAAGTCAATGATTTGTTAAAACAAATTTGGAAGAAAAAAAAATCTGAATTTTTATTATGATTTAAATCTGATTTTTTTTATATTTTTAAATAAAATGCTCTTTGAAGAACAATCTATCTAAAGATAGTTTATATTTAAGATACATTATAATCTAAAGGTTATTCATCCTGAAATATATATATATATATTTTTTGGGTAAATTAATTCAGTTAATCTCATGCTCTCCCAGAGGTTTCTGTTAGGTTGTTTTGGGCAATTTTTCTGTCTTGAAGATAATAATCACATATTATTGGTTTTGTAGTTGTTCTCAAAAATGTGAATTTGTGTCTGCAGAAATGACATCTTCACTGCAAATAAATGTTATAAAATTAACTTACAGAGTGAAGAAATAAACCTTAAAAGGAACATAATCATGAAAGAAAAATTGGGGTTTCAGATAGAAGATACAATTCTCAGATTTACTTTTTTACTATAAACAAATTAACTTCAATCTCTTGGTATCCTTTGTTAAATGAGAGCAATGATGTACTGTGGCCTAGCTGAACACAGTAGGTGAAACAGTGACAAGAAGCTAACTCACAGTAGTGTTGCTTCTCAGCCTACCAATGTATGTTTTTCAACAATGGAGTGAGGCAAATTAGATAAGAGAAGTAAATTGGTAAATTGTTTAAAAACAGAATTTATGCTTACCTGATAAATTACTTTCTCCAACGGTGTGTCCGGTCCACGGCGTCATCCTTACTTGTGGGATATTCTCCTCCCCAACAGGAAATGGCAAAGAGCCCAGCAAAGCTGGCCATATAGTCCCTCCTAGGCTCCGCCTACCCCAGTCATTCGACCGACGGACAGGAGGAAATATATATAGGAGAAACCATATGGTAACGTGGTGACTGTAGTTAGAGAAAATAATTCATCAGACCTGATTAAAAAACCAGGGCGGGCCGTGGACCGGACACACCGTTGGAGAAAGTAATTTATCAGGTAAGCATAAATTCTGTTTTCTCCAACATAGGTGTGTCCGGTCCACGGCGTCATCCTTACTTGTGGGAACCAATACCAAAGCTTTAGGACACGGATGAAGGGAGGGAGCAAATCAGGTCACCCAAACGGAAGGCACCACGGCTTGCAAAACCTTTCTCCCAAAAATAGCCTCCGAAGAAGCAAAAGTATATAATTTAAAAAATTTGGTCAACAGGAACCTCATTCTTGAAGGCCCATGTGGAAGCCACAGCCCTAGTGGAGTGAGCTGTGATACTTTCAGGAGGCTGCCGTCCGGCAGTCTCAAAAGCCAATCTGATGATGCTTTTAAACCAAAAGGAAAGAGAGGTAGAAGTTGCTTTTTTACCTCTCCTTTAACCAGAATAAACAACCAACAAAGAAGATGTTTGTCTAAAATCTTCAGTAGCCTCTAAATAGAATTTTAGAGCACGGACAACGTCCAAATTGTGTAACAAACGTTCCTTCTATGAAACTGGATTCGGACACAAAGAAGGTACAACTATCTCCTGGTTAATATTTTTGTTGGAAACAACCTTCGGAAGAAAACCAGGCTCAGTACGTAAAACCACCTTATCTGCATGGACCAGATAGGGCGGAGAACACTGCAGAGCAGATAACTCAGAAACTCTTCTAGCGGAAGAAATTGCAACCTAAAACAAAACTTTCCAAGATAATAACTTAATATCTACGGAATGTAAGGGTTCAAACGGAACCCCTTGAAGAACTGAAAGAACTAGATTAAGACTCCAGGGAAGAGTCAAAGGTCTGTAAACAGGCTTGATTCTAACCAGAGCCTGAACAAACGCTTAAACGTCTGGCACAGCTGCCAGCCTTTTGTGAAGTAAAACAGATAAAGCAGAGATCTGTCCCTTCAGAGAACTCGCAGAAAATCCTTTCTCCAAACCTTCTTGTAGAAAGGAAAGAATCTTAGGAATTTTTATCTTGTTCCATGGGAATCCTTTAGATTCACACCAACAGATATATTTTTTCCATATATTATGGTAAATTTTTCTAGTTACAGGCTTTCTAGCCTGAATAAGAGTATCTATTACAGAATCTGAAAACCCACGCTTTGATAAAATTAAGCGTTCAAACTCCAAGCAGTCAGTTGGAGGAAAACCAGATTCGGATGTTCGAATGGACCCTGAATAAGAAGGTCCTGTCTCAAAGGTAGCTTCCATGGTGGAGCCGATGACACATTCACCAGGTCTGCATACCAAGTCCTGCGTGGCCACACAGGAACTATCAAGATCACCGAAGCCCTCTCCAGATTGATCCTGGCTACCAGCCTGGGAATGATAGGAAACGGTGGGAATACATAAGCTAGGTTGAAGATCCAAGGTGCTACTATTGTATCCAATAGAGTCGCCTTGGGATCCCTGGATTTGGACCCGTAACAAGGGACCATGAAGTTCTGACGAGAGGCCATCAGAACCATGTCTGGAATGCCCCCTAATTGAGTTATTTGGGCAAAGATTTCCAGATGGAGTTCCCACTCCCCCGGATGCTCCTCCATCGCCAGGGAACTCCTTGTTACCCCCTGATGGTTGATATATGTAACAGTCGTCATTATGTCTGATTGAAACCTTATGAATTTGGCCTTTGCTAGTCGAGGCCAAGCCTTGAGAGCATTGAATATCGCTCTCAATTCCATTATGTTTATCGGGAGAAGAGAGTCTTCCCGAAACCATAGACCCTGAGCTTTCAGGGGTTCCCAGACCGCGCCCCAGCCCACCAGACTGGCGTTGGTCGTGACAATGACCTACTCTGGTCTGCGGAAGCTCATTCCCTGTGACAGGTTGTCCAGGGTCAGCCACCAACGGAGTGAATCTCTGGTTATTTGATCTACTTGTATCGTCGGAGACAAGTCTGTATAATCCCCATTCCACTGTCTGAGCATGCACAGGTGTAATGGTCTTAGATGAATTCGTGCAAAAGGAACTATGTCCATTGCCGCAACCATCAAACCTATTACTTCCATGCACTGCGCTATGGAAGGAAGAAGAACAGAATGAAGTACCTGACAAGAGCTTAGAAGTTTTGATTTTCTGGCCTCTGTCAGAAAAACCTTCATTTCTAAGGAAACTATTATTGTTCCCAAGAAGGGAACTCTTGTTGACGGGGACAGAGAACTTTTTTCTATGTTCACTTGCCACCTGTGAGAACTGAGAAAGGCTAGGACAATGTCCGTATGAGCCCTTGCTTTTGACAGAGACGACACTTGAATCAGGATGTCGTCCAAGTAAGGTACTACTGCAATGCCCCTTGGTCTTAGCACCGCTAGAAGGGACCCTAGTACCCTTGTGAAAATCCTTGGAGCAGTGGCTAATCCGAATGGAAGTGCCACAAACTGGTAATGCTTGTCCAGAAAGGCGAACCTTAGGAACCGAAAATGTTCCTTGTGGATAGGAATACGTAGGTACGCATCCTTTAAGTCCACCGTGGTCATGAATTGACCTTCCTGGATGGTAGGAAGGATCGTTCGAATGGTTTCCATTTTGAACGATGAAACCCTTAGAAACTTGTTTAGAATCTTGAGATCTAAAATAGGTCTGAATGTTCCCTCTTTTTTTGGGAATTATGAACAGGTTGGAGTAAAAACCCATCCCTTGTTCTCCTAATGGAACAGGATGAATCACTCCCATGCTTAACAGGTCTTCTACACAGTGTAAGAATGCCTGTTCGAAGATAATTGAGACCCGTGGAACCTTCCCCTTGGGGGTAGTTCCCTGAATTCCAGGAGATAACCTTGAGAAACTATTTCTAGCGCCCAAGGATCCTGAACATCTCTTGCCCCAGCCTGAGCAAAGAGAGAAAGTCTGCCCCCCACCAGATCCTTCCCAGATCGGGGGCCAACACTTCATGCTGTTTTGGTAGCAGTGGCAGGTGACTTGGCCTGCTTACCCTTGTTCCAGCCTTGCATCGGCCTCCAGGCTGGCTTGGTTTGAGAAGTATTACCCTCTTGCTTAGAGGGTGTAGAATTTGAGGCTGGTCCGTTTCTGCGAAAGGGACGAAAATTTGGCTTATTTTTAGCCTTAAAAGACCTATCCAGAGGAAGGGCGTGGCCCTTTCCCCCAGTGATGTCTGAAATAATCTCTTTCAAGTCAGGGCCAAACAGTGTTTTACCCTTGAAAGGGATGTTAAGCAAAAGCGCTCTGCGCGCCACGATAGCAAACCCTGAATTATTCGCCGCTAATCTAGCTAATTGCAAAGCGGCATCTAAAATAAAAGAGTTAGCCAATTTAAGAGCTTGAACTCTGTCCAAAACCTCCTCGTACGAAGATTCTTTATTGAGCGACTTTTCTAGTTCTTCGAACCAGAAACACGCAGCTGTAGTGACAGGAACAATGCATGAAATTGGTTGTAGAAGGTAACCTTGCTGAACAAACATCTTTTTAAGCAAACCCTCTAACCTTTAATCCATAGGATCTTGAAAGCACAACTATCTTCTATAGGAATAGAAGTGCGTTTGTTTAGAGTAGAAACCGCCCCCTCGACCTTGGGGACTGTATGCTATAAGTCCTTTCTGGGGTCGACTATAGGAAATAATTTCTTAAATATAGGGGGAGGACAAAAGGTATGCCGGGCTTTTCCCACTCCTTATTTACTATGTCCGCCACCCGCTTGGGTATAGGAAAAACATCGGGGGGCACCGGAACCTCTAGGAACTTGTCCATCTTACCTAATTTCTCTGGAATGACCAAATTGTCACAATCATCCAGAGTAGATAATACCTCCTTAAGTAGTGCGTGGAGATGTTGTAATTTAAATTTAAAAGTTACAATATCAGGTTCTGCTTGTTGAGAAATTTTCCCTGAATCTGAAATTTCTCCCTCAGACAAAACCTCCCTCCTGGCCCCTTCAGATAGGTGTGAGGGTATGTCAGAACAGATATCATCAGCGTCCTTTTGCTCTTCAGTGTTTAAAACAGAGCAATCACGCTTTCTCTGATAAGTAGGCATTTTGGAAAAAATGCATGCAATAGAATTATCCATTACAGCCATTAATTGTTGTATGGTAATAAGTATTGGCGCACTAGATGTACTAGGGGCCTCTTGTGTGGACAAAACTGGTGTAGACACAGAAGGGGATGATGCAGTACCATGCTTACTCCCCTCATTAGAGGAAACATCTTGGGCAATATCAATCTATGGCATTATTATCCCTACTTTGTTTGGACATTATGACACAAATATATCACATATATTTAAATGGGGAGACACATTGGCTTTCATACATATAGAACATCGTTATCTGATGGTTCAGACATGTTAAACAGGCTTAAACTTGTCAACAAAGCACAAAAAACGTTTTACAATAAAACCGTTACTGTCCCTTTAAATTTTAAACTGAACACACTTTATTACTGAATATGTGAAAAAGTATGAAGGAATTGTTCACCAAAATTTCACCACAGTAACTTAAAGCCTTAAAAGTATTGCATACCAAATTTGAAAGCTTTAACCCTTAAAATAACGGAACCGGAGCCGTTTTTACATTTAACCCCTATACAGTCCCAGGTATCTGCTTTGCTGAGACCCAACCAAGCCCAGAGGGGAATACGATACCAAATGATGCCTTCTATAAGCTTTTTCAGTGGTTCTTAGCTCCTCACACATGCATCTGCATGCCATGCTTTCCAAAAACAACTGCGCATTAGAGGCGCGAAAATGAGGCTCTGTCTATGACTAGAAAAGGCCCCCAGTGAAAAAGGTGTCCAATACAGTGCCTGCCGTTTTTATTAAAACAATCCCCAAGATTTAACAACTATTAAAAGTAATAATCTGCCAAATATACTTAGTAAAGTAATCGTTTTAGCCCAGAAAAATGTCTACCAGTTTTTTAAGCCCTAATGAAGCCCTTTATTCTTTTACTTAAACTAAGAAAATGGCTTACCGGTTCCCATAGAGAAAATGACAGCTTCCAGCATTACCGAGTCTTGTTAGAAATGTGTCATACCTCAAGCAGCAAAGTCTGCCCACTGTTTCCCCCAACTGAAGTTACTTCATCTCAACAGTCCTGTGTGGAAACAGCTATCGATTTTAGTAACGGTTGCTAAAATCATTTTCCTCTTACAAACAGAAATCTTCATCTCTTTTCTGTTTCAGAGTAAATAGTACATACCAGCACTATTTTAAAATAACAAACTCTTGATTGAAGAACAAAAACTACATTTAAACACCAAAAAACTCTAAGCCATCTCCGTGGAGATGTTGCCTGTGCAACGGCAAAGAGAATGACTGGGGTAGGCGGAGCCTAGGAGGGACTATATGGCCAGCTTTGCTGGGCTCTTTGCCATTTCCTGTTGGGGAGGAGAATATCCCACAAGTAAGGATGACGCCGTGGACCGGACACACCTATGTTGGAGAAATTGAATGTTCTTTCTGAATCATGAAAGTTTAATTTTGACTTTACTGTCCCTTTAATGCCATTGCTCCCCTGCAAATATAGATACACAAAATCAACCCATATTAAGTTTTAAGAAGCTCAGTGAATAGAAGATTGTTTGGAGTGGAATAGATCTGCACAAGGACCTAAGTGTGAGGAGGGAGGGGCAAGCATTAAAAATGAAATATGCTATTGTTTTAGGTAAATAAATAATTTAAATTGTTATGTTTTTTTTTTAGTTAAATAAAACTATTAACATTTTTATTATTAAGGCAATCATTGTTTTTCTCATACCAATAAAATACAGCTGCAAAGTTGATCAAGTGTCAAGTGTTTAGATTTGACCCTGTTTTAAATGTGAATTACAAGCTTGAGAAAGTGCTGAAGCCTCCAAATGTCGCCGTGTGTGAAATTTTTGAACTTTCTTTACGTATTTATACACAGTCATGTGTCCGTACACGCAGTTTTTTTAATTTATTTTTTTAAATAAAAAAGAAAATGGTTGCAAGTCAACTTTAGAAAACAAAAATGCATTGATTAGATGTTAATTAAAAAATGTACATTTATTGCTGCAGCTGCTCGCAGCAACAGGCGTAAAACAAAAGCATTTTTGTAGGAGCCACTCCTGTGCCAGTGCAGGTGATGAAGCCACCACTATTACCCTGAGGCAGTTCCTACTTGTTCCCATACACTCCACACTTTGTATGAAAATGTATGTGAATGATAGGTCACGTACAAATAGAAACTGCTGAAAGATAGACATGCCGGCTTAACCCGTCCACAATGAGTACATTACACAGCAATCTTTATATGCCCTGGGGGCACCAGTTGGGTTAAAAGTACAACAAGCTACCTAAGCCGTGAAGCTTTAAAGACAGTCATCCTATGGTTTACCATTGGTAAAGTGGGTCCTCCCTTCTATAAAATAATCCAATAATTATATGACTGTTAACGACTAATGTTGTTTGGTACACTAATTATATATACAAATAAGGAGTCAAACAATATATGCTTATTTAGTACAGTAAATTATATATACAAATGAGGAGTCAAACAATAACAGAATTTATACTTTCCGATAAATTTCTTTCTTTTGGGATATATTTCCTGCCACTAGGAGGTCAAGGACCCTCACAAGAGCTTTAATCGCTCTCACCTCCTCTTCCCACTAAGTTTACGTATAGCCTAGCAGAGGAGAGAGACAGACTAGGTAGGAAAGACATAAAGCAGGGTTAAGAGGTGCAAATCAGAACTGTTGCTCATATAGCAAAAACCCGTGCAGGTCCTATTGACTCTTGTCATCCCAAAAGAAATAACTTTATCAGCAAGTATAAATTCTGTTTTCTTTTGTAAGATAATGTAAGATGATGAGAGTCTATAGGTGTCCATTACATGTGGGAAACCATACCCAAGCTGAGAGTCCAGCAGGGACAAAATGATGGCAGTTCTTATTTGCTGGACAGTGCGACCTGAAAGACTTTCCTTCAAAAAGCATCTTTTTTGTGTGTTTTTGTTTGCATGATTATACTTATGCGGTACTTGGCTCTCTGGCTCCACCTGCCTGCCAGCTGCAGGCAGTTTACTAATCAGCAGCTGCATCTTGTCAGCATCCATGTATAGGATTGTCTTTTACTTTCTGGGTGTGCTTTTATTAAATTATATATCCTGTTATTGACATCTGGCTTGCTGTGACCTGTCTCCTGGATTATCCTTTTGTACTTCTGCCTTTTCTGTTGCTGACCTCGGCCTGGACACTGACCTGAGTTTGGCTACCTTTTTGATACTGTCTCTGCCTGATATCCTGATTGCTGACTTCGGCCTGGACACTGGCCGGAGTTTGCCTTCCCCACACACTTAAATCCTGGCCATGAGATCTATTTCTGGAAGACTGCACATCAGGACTAATTGATCTAACACGTCCTGATGAAGAGACCATTCCCCTGGATGGACGGAGTGAAGACTTTGGTATTCTGCTTCCCAATTGTTCACTCCAGGAATGTGAATGGCCGATGGGGTGCAGTGGTTTTCCTCTGCCCAAGACAGAATGTGAGATACGTCTTGCATAGCTAAGGGACTTCAAGTCCCTCCCTAATGATTGATGTACGCCACGGCAGTGATGTTGTCTGACTGGAATCAAATGAACTTGTCCTGTTTTATAAGGGGCCAAGATTTGCACAAAGTTCTAGGATGCGCCCTTTGAGACTCCAAAACAGCGGCCCAACCCATCAGACTTGCGTCTGTAGTTACTATGATCCAGATAAGCCAAAGAAAAGAAGCTCCAAGGTTCAAATAGGGACTTTCCCTCCACCATGAGAGAGATTGTTTGACTGAAGAACTGAACTATCTGCTGTTCCAGATGGAAACAATGCTATGAACACTGGGGAAGCATGGTGTAACATATCTCAGCCTAATGTCACTATCCCTTTAAGAAATCCTTCTCTGACTGCTGCATTTGGGCAGTATTCACATTCAGCTTGCCTGCCTGCCTGCCTCATTAATCATTCATGCACCTGATTACCTCAGCCTCTTTTTAAGCCTTCTCAGGTCTAATGTGCCTTGCATTAACATTGAAGTGTGATCCTGAACAACAGAGGTCTGTGACTGTTTCCTGTATGAATTTACCAACTATTTCAACCTACAGCATTTTCTATTCCAATGCCTAAAATCATCAAATCGCAAGTATCCAAATAATTCCATTTTCTGTTTCCTGGACACTGCTACTTAACAAACTCAGAACTTTATTATAAATCAAGCATACTTTTGGTTATCATCACTCTCTAATTACAACAGCATCTTACTCAGAACTTTATAACTATTTCTCTGCTACAAGTTGTCATTGCTGAAATATCCTGCTGCAAATATGTTAACATATTCTGAACTCTGCATCTATGTGTTCAATTAAAAGCTTTCATGTGATTCTCCAATATATGTTCAAACAGTAATTGATGCCTTAAACTTAACTTTCACCTGTGCTGCTCTGCTAATTACTGACATACAGCTCTTTATAATATTATATACTGTGAACCTGCAACAAACCAAGTTTGCATCTAAATGCACAAACAGTAATTAATGCCTAAACTTGCAGCTTGTCTAAGTACCTGTGCAGCTGTGCTTTAACTCTGACATACAGCTTTATATAATATTATGTACTGTGAACCTGCAACAATCCTTAGTTTGCATCTAAGTGTCAATCTTTTACCAGATTACTCTGAAGCCTGAACATTCCACTTTGCTATATTTTTCTCTCATTGAATCCTGCAGTTACTTCTATTAACTAACTATAAGTCACAGTGAACTCAGAATATATTGTATACAAATGTTGCACTCTCCATTTATTCTACAATAACTTCTAGCAACTATGAATCACAGAATATCATCTATCCACGTCCAGGATACTCTTCCCCTGGTCAGGGGTCGGTGTCTTCAAATCCCTACCACTGCCCGAGGGTCTGTGTCCTGAGCGCATGTACACCGGATCATGACACATGGACAATTGGAGAGGCTGAAGATGAAAACGAGCAAAAAGGTACTGCGTCTGACGCTGCAATCATAAGACCCACTACTTCCATACATTGTGCTACAGATGGAGAATGAGCCATCTGTAGGGAAGGACAGACAGTCTGAAGTTTTGTCCTGTAAAGGTCTGTGAGAAATAAGAGCATTTGAACCAAGTCTATTATCACTCCCAGAAAACACTGTTGTGGCTGGTGATAAAGAACTTTTGGGGACATTGATTCCCCATCATTGTTCCTGAATGAAAAATACCATTATGTGGGTATAAGCAGTAACCAGAGAAAGAGACTGAGCTTGAACTAAAATATCATCCAAATGAGGGGCAACAAAGATTCCTTGAGCTCTGATCACTGCTAAGAGAGACCCTAATACCTTTGTGAAAATGCAAGGGGTGGTGGCCAGTCTGAAGGGGAGGACCACAAATTGGTAATGCTTGTTGAGAAAAGCAAACCTTAGAAACTGAAAATGCATCATTTAAGACTATGGTTGTCATAAATTGACCCTCCTGAACTAGATGCAACATGGTACATATCGTTTTCATTTTGGAAGAGGGTACACAAACTAATTTGTTCAGAGTCTTTAGGTCCAGGATAGGACTGTAGGTGCCTTCCTTCTTTGTAGCAATGAAGAGGTTGGAATAGAAACCCTGTTTCTATTGAGAGATTGGAACAGGTTGGATCACTCCCATGTCCTCTAAATCGTGAGCACATTGATCAAAGGCAGCCTCTTTTACAGGATCCTTTGGAACATGAGACAGATGAAATCGTTCTCAGGGAGGTCTGGTGCGAAAGCCTATGCAAAAGCCCTGGCATATAATATTGAGAACCCAGGGATCCTGAATTGATCGAGAACAGGCCTTCTGAAACCAAACTAATCTGCCCCTACCAGAAAATCTGGTCCCTTCATGCACATTTCTGATTTGAATTGGGCTTTTCGGTCTGTTTGTTCTTAAACCAAGAAGATCCAGGCTTCTGGAAGGCTTGGAGGATTCAGACTTCTAGTTGGATGGGGACTTTTGATCTCTAGGGAGTGAAAGGACCATATTTTTTATATCACTTTTCATGCTGTCAAAGACTGCATCACAAATGAAATAATCTTAAGGATTTTAATGCAGTTGGATTTGTCTGGCGCTTCAAAAAGGTCTTAGGCACCATGGATGGAGCTTTAAAAACTTGATTCAATTTATTTACAGGCTTGTAATCCTCTGGATTTTGGTTCTAATAGCTCTAAGGTATTCAAACCCTCAGGAAGTAGATATGGTTCACTTTAAATCTAAAACGTGGAATCATCCTCTGGCTCATTTATAGGATCATGGTCCTCAGAGTAGATTTCACCCTCAGAAAGAGACTCAGCCGAGTCAAAACTTTGTAAGCTTGGTGGTAAATGAGCCTGGGGAATACAACACTGCGTATTACAGGTGGCGTGAGGTAAATCTCCTGATTTTCGCTTACTGGGTTTGGGGATAGCCGTCAAAAACTCAGTCATGGTCTTTTGTAGACTTGGTTTAAACTCTGGAAGCCAACTGAGCCACAAAAACAGACATAGGCACTAAATATCTGCCAGGAGTCATACGGACAGGATTATGGGTTGTGAATTGTAGAAGGGGGAAACAATTAGTACATAACTGGTTAATTTCGTAATCTGAAATAGTTTTGCATAATTAACAGAGATAATGGACTGCAGAAAGTTTTGGGCTGCAGTATGTTCCCTAGGAGTCTCTTCTAATGGGTCAGTCATATTAGGTGTGGGTACAGACATGACTCCAAAATAATAAGCAAAACTGCAAATAATTGGGAATAAAGATATATTCCAAAGTTTTAAATAATGTGTATTTACCCAAAATACAACAAACAGCCTATAAGAGACACCTCAGAACCCCAGAAGACAGAGAAATACCCAAAAGAATTACCCCCACAAAAAATGTATTACCCACCCCCTTGGCAGTTTCTATTAGGGTAATGTGTTAAAAATGGGTGCAGATAGCTTGGAAGTCCCTGGGTAAATTTTCAATCAGTTGGAGATCCGGTGAGGGAGAAAGAAAGGGCGCCAAAGGGGGCGCTTAACTTCTGAACGATGTACAGGCCAAAGCCTGTGAGTAAAAACACCATAACACACAACATGTAAAAGTTAATAAAAAAAAACCTCAGTTGTGTTCCCAACCGCATCGATAATGAGCTATTTTGTGAGGAAAAATGGTGAACCCATGTCAAAAACATACTCAGGGTTGCTAAGGGGTAATAGGTCAATGAAATAAGAGGGATTTTAACTCTGAATTCCATAATTTTTGGTGTTAAGCACTATGTGTAAAGGCTGAGAATCCCAACTATGTAGTACCTATATAAAGGAGAGTACTATTTGACAGTTCCTGGGCTATGTTTAGAGTCACTTACCTGGACTGCAACCCACCTCCACTGTATTTAAACAGCTTGCTGAGGGCTTTCTCCCTCACAGAATGCTAATTCAGTAGAGAGCCCATCCAGTGCAATAAATATACTGCAGAGGATACTTGCAGATATACCAGCAACCCCTAAGATGGAAGCTAAGGGATGGGTCCCAGTGCGGCTGAGGGCAATAAAAACAGAGAGATTAGCCCATGAGGGCACTGACATGCCAAAACTGAGGTATTCTTTTACCCCTGCTTCACTCAGAATCTTGAATACATTTTCCCTGAGTGAAGATGGAGTCTGAGGTCCCAAGAAATGATTAGATAAAAAACAATAAAATTTTGCTTGCAGAGCACCTCTCTCCACCTCTCCTCGGAGGCCAAGAAAAAAACTGGAGTGGGGAGAGGAAATGGGAGGGATTAAAGTTCTTGTGAGGGGTTTGACCTCCTCCTAGTGACAGGAAATATATCCCACATGTTATGGACATCTATGAACTCTCATCATCTTACTTAAGAAAACAAAATTTATGCTTACCTGATAAATTTCTTTCTTTTGCGATGTACCGAGTCCACGTATTCATCCTAACTTGTGGGATATTGTCCTTCCTGACAGGAAGTAGCAAAGAGAGCACCACAGCAGAGCTGTCTATATAGCTCCCCCCTTAACTCCACCCCCCAGTCATTCGACCGAAGGCCAAAGAAGAAAAGGAGAAACTATAAGGTGCAGAGGTGACTGAAGTTTACATAAAAAAACAGAATTTATGCTTACCTGATAAATTTCTCTCTTGTGATGTATCGAGTCCACGGATTCATCCATACTTCTGGGATATTCTCCTTCCCAACAGGAAGTGGCAAAGAGAGCACCCACAGCAGAGCTGTCCATATAGCTCCTCCCTTAGCTCCACCCCTCCAGTCATTCGACTGAAGGCTAGTAAGAAAAAGGAGAAACTATAGGGTGCAGAGGTGACTGAAGTTTTTCAAATAAAAATATACTACCTGTCTTAAACAGACAGGGCGGACCGTGGACTCGATACATCACAAGAGAAAGAAATTTATCAGGTAAGCATAAATTCTGTTT
Source organism: Bombina bombina (assembly GCF_027579735.1). Taxonomy (NCBI): domain Eukaryota; kingdom Metazoa; phylum Chordata; class Amphibia; order Anura; family Bombinatoridae; genus Bombina; species Bombina bombina. Next base: position 1,252,067,565 of record NC_069500.1, read on the forward strand.
TCTCTTGTAAGATGTATCGAGTCCACGGATTCATCCATACTTGTGGGATACCAAAGCTTTAGGACACGGATGAAGGGAGGGACAAGACAGGTACCTTAAACGGAAGGCATCACCGCTTGTAGAACCTTTCTCCCAAAAATAGCCTCCGAAAGTATCGAATTTGTAAAATTTGGAAAAAGTATGAAGCGAAGACCAAGTCGCCGCCTTACAAATCTGTTCAACAGAAGCCTCATTTTTAAAAGCCCATGTGGAAGCCACTGCTCTAGTAGAATGAGCAGTAATTCATTCAGGAGGCTGCTGGCCAGCAGTCTCATAAGCCAAACGGATGATGCTTTTCAGCCAAAAAGAAAGAGGTAGCCGTAGCCTTTTGACCTCTCCGCTTACCAGAATAGATAACAAACAATGAAGATGTTTGACGGAAATCTTTGGTTGCTTGTAAGTAGAACTTTAAAGCACGAACCACATCAAGATTGTGCAACAGACGTTCCTTCTTTGCAGAAGGATTAGGACACAGCGAAGGAACAACAATTTCCTGATTGATATTCCTATTAGAAACAACCTTAGGAAGGAATCCAGGTTTGGTACGTAAAACCACCTTATCTGCATGGAAAACAAGATAAGGTGAATCACACTGTAAAGCAGATAACTCAGACATCTGCCAGACGCTTGTGTAAAAGAATAGACAATGCAGAAATCTGTCCTTTTAAGGAGCTAGCTGATAATCCCTTCTCCAATCCTTCTTGGAGAAAAGACAATATTCTAGGAATCCTAATCTTACTCAATGAGTAACCCTTAGATTCACACCAATAAAAATATTTGTGCCAAATCTTATGATAGATTTTCCTGGTGACAGGCTTTCTAGCTTGAATCAGGGTATCAATGACCGACTCAGAGAAACCACGCTTTGATAAAATCAGGCGTTCAATCTCCAAGCAGTCAGACGCAGAGAAATTAGATTTGGATGCTTGAAAGGACCTTGGATTAGAAGGTCCTGCCTAATTGGCAGAGTCCACGGTGGAACCGATGACATGTCCACTAGGTCTGCATACCAAGTCCTGCGGCCACGCAGGTGCTATCAGAATCACCAAAGCTCTCTCCTGCTTGATTCTGGCAACCAGACGTGGAAGGAGAGGAAACGGTGGAAATACATAGGCCAGATTGGAAGACCAGGGCACTGCTAGAGCATCTATCAGTACCGCCTGGGGATCCCGGGATCTGGACCCATAACGAGGAAGTTTGGCGTTCTGCCGAGACGCCATCAGATCCAATTCTGGTGTGCCCCATAGCTGAGTCAGCTGGGCAAATACCTCCGGATGGAGCTCCCACTCCCCTGGATAAAAAGTCTGACGACTTAGGAAATCCACCTCCCAGTTCTCTACCCCTGGGATATGGATTGCTGAGAGATGGCAAGAGTGATCCTCCGCCCATCGGATTATTTTGGTTACCTCCATCATCACTAGAGAACTCCGTGTTCCTCCTTGATGATTGATATAAGCTACAGTCGTGATGTTGTCCGACTGAAATCTGATGAATTTGTCCGCAGCTAGCTGAGGCCACGCCTGAAACGCATCGAATATCGCTCTCAGTTCTAGAATGTTTATCGGGAGGAGAGTTTCCTCCCGAGACCATAAGCCCTGTGCTTTCAGGGAGTTCCAGACTGCACCCCAGCCTAGCAGGCTGGCATCTGTCGTTACTATGAGCCACTCTGGCCTGCAGAAACACATTCCCAGAGACAGGTGGTCCTGAGACAACCACCAGAGAAGAGAATCTCTGGTCTCTTGGTCCAGATGCAGTTGAGGAGATAAATCTGCATAATCCCCATTCCACTGTTTGAGCATGCATAGTTGCAGTGGTCTGAGTTGTAGGCGGGCAAAAGGAACTATGTCCATTGTCGCTACCATGAGTCCGATTACCTCCATACACTGAGCCTCTGATAGCCGAGGAATGGAATGAAGAGCTCTGCAAGTGGTTAAGAGTTTTGATTTTCTGACCTCCGTCAGAAATATTTTCATTTCTACCAAGTCTATAAGAGTCCCTAGGAAGGAGACTCTTGTGAGAGGGAAGAGAGAACTCTTTTTTATGTTCACCTTCCACCCGTGAGATCTCAGAAAAGCCAACACGATGTCCGTGTGAGACTTGGCTAGCTGGAAAGTCGACGCCTGAATTAAGATGTCGTCTAGATAAGGCGCCAGTGCTATGCCCCGCGGTCTTAAAACCGCCAAAAGGGACCCTAGCACCTTTGTGAAAATTCTGGGAGCCGTGGCCAACCCGAAGGGAAGGGCCACAAACTGGTAATGCCTGTCCAGAAAGGCGAATCTGAGGAATTGATGATGATCTCTGTGAATAGGGATGTGTAGATACACATCCTTTAAATCCACGGTAGTCATATATTGACCCTCCTGGATCAGAGGTAGAATAGTCTGAATAGTCTCCATCTTGAATGATGGTACTCTGAGGAACTTGTTTAGAATTTTGAGATCCAAGATTGGTCTGAAAGTTCCCTCCTTTTTGGGAACCACAAACAGGTATGAGTAAAACCATAGCCCTTGTTCCGCTTTTGGAACTGGGCGGATCACTCCCATGGTATGCAGGTCTTCTACACAGCGTAAGAACGCCTCTCTCTTTGTCTGGTTTGCAGACAATTGAGAAATGTGAAATCTCCCCCTTGGGGGGGAGTCTTTGAGGTCCAGAAGATATCCCTGGGACACAATTTCTAAAGCCCAGGAATCGTGGACATCTCTTGCCCAAGCCTGAGCGAAGAGAGAGAGTCTGCCCCCTACTAGATCCGGTCCCGGGTCGGGGGCTACCCCTTCATGCTCTTTTAGAGGCAGCTGCAGGCTTCTTGGCCTGTTTACCTTTGTTCCAAGCCTGGTTAGGTCTCCAGACTGATTTGGATTGGGCACAATTCCCCTCTTGCTTTGCAGCAGAGGAAGCTGAAGCGGGACCACCCTTGAAGTTCCGAAAGGACGAAAATTATTTTGTTTGGTCCTCATTTTATTTGTTTTATCCTGAGGTAGGGTATGGCCTTTCCCTCCAGTGATGTCTGAAATAATCTCTTTCAGTTCAGGCCCGAATAGGGTCTTTCCTTTGAAAGCGATGTTCAAAAATTTAGATTTTGATGATACATCAGCAGACCAGGACTTAAGCCATAACGCCCTGCATGCTAAAATGGCAAAACCTGAACTCTTTGCCGCTAATTTAGCCAGTTGGAAAGCGGCTTCTGTAATGAAAGAATTAGCCAACTTACGGGCCTTAATTCTATTCATAATATCCTCTAATGGAGTCTCCATCTGAAGAGCCTCTTCTAGAGCCTCGAACCAGAAAGCAGCTGCAGTAGTTACAGGAACAATGCACGCAATAGGTTGGAGAAGAAAACCTTGATGAACAAAAATTTTCTTCAGGAGACCCTCTAATTTTTTATCCATAGGATCTTTGAAAGCACAACTATCTTCGATAGGTATAGTTGTACGCTTAGCAAGAGTAGAAACAGCTCCCTCCACCTTAGGAATCGTCTGCCACGAGTCCCGCATGGTGTCAGATATGGGAAACCTTTATTAAAAACAGGAGGGGGAGCGAACGGAATACCTGGTTTATCCCACTCCTTAGTAACAATATTCACAATCCTCTTAGGGACTGGAAAAACATCAGTGCAAACAGGAACCTCTAAGTATCTGTCCATTTTACACAATTTCTCTGTAACCAGTATAGGGTCACAATCATCTAGAGTAGCTAATACCTCCCTGAGCAATAAGCGGAGGTGTCCAAGCTTAAATTTAAAGGCCGTCATATCAGAATCTGTCTTTCCTGAATCAGAAATCTCTCCCTCAGATAACAAATCCCTTACCCCTACTTCAGAACATTGTGAGGGTATATCAGATAGGGCTACTAAAGCGTCAGACGGCTCAGCATTTGTTCTTAACCCAGAGCTGTCACGCTTTCCTTGTAAACCAGGCAGTTTAGAGAAAACTTCTGTGAGGGTTTTATTCATAACTGTGGCCATGTCTTGTAAAGTAAATGAATTTGACGCACTAGAGGTACTTTGCCTCACTTGTGCGGGCGTTACTGGTTGTGACACTTGGGGAGAGCTAGATGGCAAACCCTCATTTCCTTCTGTCTGAGAATCATCTATTGCTATATTTTTAAGTGCTAAAATATGATCTTTATAATTTATAGATATATCAGTGCAAGTGGGACACATTCTAAGAGGGGGTTCCACAATGGCTTCTAAACACATTGAACAAGGATTTTCCTTGATGTCAGACATGTTAAACAGGCTAGTAATGAAACAAGCAAGCTTGAAAAACGGTACTGTGCCTTTAAGAGAAAAAAAGATGCACAAACTCTGCAAAACAGTGTAAAAAAGCAGTAAACTTTACGAAATTTTTACAGTAGCATCATAAAGCCTTAGTAAGATTGCACAGCTAGACAAATAAACGATTAACCCCTTAATGTAAAAACCGGATTGACAAAACGTCAATAACCGGTAAAAAACGTTCAGCACCTTGCCACAGCTCTGCTGTGGCGCCTACCTGCCCTTTAGGAAAGATTTGTGGGGAAAAAACTTATTTTAAGCCCTCAAACACAGCAGGACCCTCTGGAGAAGCAGCTGGATGTCTGAGGCGCGAAAATAGGCCCCTCCCACCTCACCCACCTGTTATGGGTCTAAAAGAAACACACCGGAGTGTTTCTAAACTATCCATGTGGGTTAATAACCCATAAATAAGCCACAATGACCCCTTAAAGTCCCTCAAAAAACGTTATGTTTGCAATGAAAAAAACTTTTTTCCTAACAGTGTCACCAGTAACCAATGAGCCCTTTATGCAAGCTGGGATTCCTACTAAGTGTCTGAATACAGCTTACCCTTCCCTCATGGGGATATTGCCAGCCTTTTCTAGAATTATCACAGTCTGTCTAGAAAAAAATAGACTAAACATACCTCAATGCAGCTTAGCATGCAAACCGTTCCCCCAACTAAAGTTTTCCTGTACTCTTCAGCCCTTGTGAGAACAGCAGTGGATCTTAGTTACAAAGTGCTAAGATCATCATCCTCCTTGCAGAAATCTTCATCCTTTTTCTGCCAGAGAGTGAATAGTACACACCGGTACCATTTAAAATAAACTTTTGCTTGAGAAAATAAAAACTAACATTTTTGTCACCACACTCACTGTACCCTTCCTAGCAGTTAAGCAGGCAAAGAGAATGACTGGGGGTGGAGCTAAGGGAGGAGCTATATGGACAGCTCTGCTGTGGGTGCTCTCTTTGCCACTTCCTGTTGGGAAGGAGAATATCCCACAAGTATGGATGAATCAGTGGACTCGATACATCTTACAAGAGAAATACTATCTGTCTTGAATAGACAGGGCGGGCCTATGCTTATCAGGTAAGCATAAATTTTGTTTTCTTTTGCAAGATGTACCGAGTCCACAGATTCATCCTAACTTGTGGGATACCAATACCAAAGCTTTAGGACACGGATGAAGGGAGCGACAAGACAGGAACCTAAACGGAAGGCACCACTGCTTGCAAAACCTTTCTCCCAAAAATAGCCTCCGAAGAAGCAAAAGTATCAAATTTGTAAAATTTGGAAAGGTATGAAGCGAAGACCAAGTCGCAGCCTTACAAATCTGTTCAACAGAAGCATCATTTTTAAAAGCCCATGTGGAAGCCACCGCTCTAGTGGAGTGAGCTGTAATTCTTTCAGGAGGCTGCTGTCCAAACGGATGATGCTTTTCAGCCAAAAGGAAAGAGAGGTAGCCGTAGCCTTTTGACCTCTACGCTTTCCAGAATAGACAACAAACAAAGAAGATGATTGGCGAATATCTTTGGTTGCCTGCAAATAAAACTTCAAGGCACGAACCACGTCCAAGTTGTGCAACAGACGTTCCTTCTTAGAAGAAGGATTAGGACACAGAGAAGGAACAACAATTTCCTGATTGATATTCCTGTTAGAAACAACCTTAGGGAGGAACCCAGTTTTATCAGCATGGAAAACAAGATAAGGCGAGTCACATTGTAATGCAGATAGTTCAGAAACTCTTCGAGCTGAAGAGATAGCAACTAGAAACAGAACTTTCCAAGATAGAAGCTTAATATCTATGGAATGCATGGGTTCAAACGGAACCCCCTGAAGAACTTTAAGAACTAAATTTAGACTCCATGGCGGAGCAACAGGTTTAAACACAGGCTGAATTCTAACTAAAGCCTGACAAAAAAACAGAATGTCTGGGACATCTGCCAGACGCTTGTGCAACAGAATAGACAAAGCAGATATCTGTACCTTTAAGGAACTAGTGGACAATCCTTTCTCCAATACTTCTAGGAGAAAAGACAAAATCCTAGGAATCCTGATCTTACTCCATGAGTAGCCTTTGGATTCGCACCAAAAAATATATTTACGCCATATCTTATGATAGATCTTCCTGGTGACAGGCTTTCGAGCCTGAATCAAGGTATCTATGACCGACTCAGAGAAACCCCGCTTTGATAAAATCAAGCGTTCAATCTCCAGTCAGTCAGTTGCAGAGAAATTAGATTTGGATGCTTGAATGGACCTTGAACCAAAAGGTCCCGTCTCAGTGGCAGAGTCCATGGTGGCAGAGATGACATATCCACCAGGTCTGCATACCAAGTCCTGCGTGGCCACGCAGGCGCTATCAAAATCACAGAAGCTCTCTCCTGTTTGATTCTGGCAATCAGACGCGGAAGGAGAGGGAATGGTGGAAACACATAAGCCAGGTTGAACGACCAGGGTACTGCTAGAGCATCTATCAGTACTGCCTGAGGATCCCTTGACCTGGATCCGTAACAAGGAAGTTTGGCGTTCTGACGAGATGCCATCAGATCCAGTTCTGGTGTGTCCCATAGCTGAACCAGTTGAGCAAACAACTCTGCCTCCCAGTTCTCCACCCCTGGGATATAGATCGCTGATAGATGGCAAGAGTGAGCCTCTGCCCAGCGGATTATCCTGGAAACTTCTATCATCGCCAAGGAACTCCTTGTTCCCCCCTGATGATTGATATAAGCTACAGTCGTGATGTCCGACTGAAACCTGATGAATCCGGCCGAAGCCAGCTGAGGCCACGCCTGAAGAGCATTGAATATCGCTCTTAATTCCAGAATATTTATCGGTAGGAGGGCCTCCTCCCGAGTCCACAAACCCTGTGCTTTCAGGGAATTCCAGCTGCACCCCAGCTCAGTAGGCTGGCGTTCGTCGTCACAATAATGAACACAAATTTTCTTCTAACTCTAACTTTTTATCCATAGGATCAATGAAAGCACAACTGTCTTCAATAGGTATAGTTGTACGCTTAGCCAGAGTAGAAATAGCTCCCTCCACCTTAGGGATCGTTCACGCAAATGTCCCATAAAACAGAAAACGTTACTCCCAGACACAAAAACGTTTGTCCCAAATTCACATAACAAACTGAGTGCCCACAAAAAATTAACCCTTTATGCAAGCTAGTAAAAACCTCTGATAACACTAGGATTACTGCTTACCCTTCCCCTAATGGGGACACTGTCAGCGTTTCTGAGTTAACACAGTCTCTGCAGAAAATATGACTGAACATACCTCATTGCTGTATAGCAAGAAACCGTTCCTCACACTGAAGTTTTCCTGTACTCCTCAGCTCATGTGGGAACAGCAGTGGACCTTAGTTACAAATGCTAAGATCATCATCCTCCAGGCAGAAATCTTCATCTATGTTCTGCCTGAGAGTAAATAGTACAACACCGGTACCATTTAAAAATAACAAACACTTGATTGAAGATAAATTAAAACTAACAGTTTAACACCTCTTCTCTTTACCCTTCCTGCTTAGAGCCAGCAAAGAGAATGACTGGGGGGGTGGAGTTAAGGGGGGAGCTATATAGACAGCTCTGCTGTGGTGCTCTCTTTGCTACTTCCTGTCAGGAAGGACAATATTCCACAAGTTAGGATGAATCCGTGGACTTGTTACATCTTGCAAAATAAATTTAGTACACTGAATTATATATACAAATAAGTAGTTAAACAATATATGCTCTGGTAAGCAGCAAGCATTTCATTTAAAAAAAAAAAAAAAAAAAACCTGCTATAGTTTGTCTCATTGTTTATCCAATCCTGAGAGTTGTCATAATTATTATATTTCTTAACTTGGCCGCTGTGCCCAACAATAACTTTTAACAAGTGAAAGCAAAAGCCACCAACAATCGGAATGTGCAATGCAGCCAATCACAATTGCTTTGATAACTCCTGTCAATCATAAACACAATGCACAAAACATACTACTTGATATCTGTACATTTGCCAAACAATACGTGGAAAAGTATTTAGCATTTACATGTCTGCTTTCACCTGCTCTGTATTTAGCTATTTATTCATTGTCCCCTCTTCCTGTTTATTCCTTGGTCTCCAGTTTCACTCATTTTTTTGTTGTTTTTTTTCTCTGTATTTTGTTTCCTTATTTCTTCTCTCATTCTTTTAAAGGAACATTAAACACCTTGTGCTTTTGTATAAAAATTATCCTTTGTACTATGCTCCACAGAAAAGCCAAACATCTGCAAATTGTCTAATCTGCTATTTGATTTGCAGCATTTGCAGGATAAAAGCTTGCTTTTTGGGTTCTCGGAGTGTTGGATACAATTTACAAAAAAAATTTCAATAGGTGTTTAATGTCCTTTTAAAATGACTGAGAAGCAGAGAGACTCTGATATTTAGTGTTTCCTGTTTCCACGGCCACCTAAAAACCTGTCTACATCACTTCCTGTTCTTGGTGCAGGCTCAACAGGAACTGTGATTTAACCCTTCTCTGTCAGTTGTCAACATGAACATGGCAAGATTTGAAATACTTTTTTGATAGAAAATAGTGTATATGTGAGCTAGATGAAAACTATAGGGTTAATTGTAATTTCAAATATTTGATGTATATACTATTTGTCGCCCGTGTCACCTGATCCTAGCACCAAGTCTAGAATTTCAGGCGTATTGATCTGTAATCTGTGAAGAAAGTTCTTCCTCTGCGCAGAGTTTGTGGATGGAAAAGTAGTCCCTTATAATCCGATATAATCCTTCTTCTGTATGCGATTTTCTTTTATAAAGGTACACTATCAACGTGTTTCACCGATAAACGGCTTTATCAAGATTCTTGCAAGCACAAAATAACATATTATAGTTATCCTTTGTTGAAGATTTCGTTTCATGACCACAAATAATATATTATTTTCAACTATTTTTTGATATTATAGTTATCCTTTGTTGAAAATGCAACAATGTTTTGATAATATAGTTATTCTTTGTTGAAGATTTTGTTTCATGCAAGCACAAATAACACATTTTGAAATTATTTTCTATTTTATATTGGCAAATAAAATTTACAAACACATTTTGCACACATTTTTGCAAACATTTTGCAAATATTTTTATTTCACTTATGATCATTTGATATACATCAAATATTTTAAATATTAATTAACCCTATACCTTTCTTCTAGCGCACATATACACTATTTTCTATTAAAAAAAACCACTTTTTTCTGTTGTGAGAACAGGGAAGTATATGTAGCAAGGGTTTCAATTAGCGCTACACTAAAACACCTGTATTTTTCTGAAGATTTGAAATGCTAACTAGCAATGGGCAAATGTCTATTTTAACATTAAAACAGGTGATGCCATTGGATTATTTCTACGGAACCAACAAACATTTGTGTATATTACTTTGGATTTGTATAAAGATTTACATTGAAGTCTATGAGAAACACAGAAAGAAAGATTTTGATAGCAGAAAGGAACGAAAAAAGATTGTCTATATTTAGTTTATAAGTGTGAGCTTTGTTTTAAAAATAGCTTATGCAGATCCCAAGCATTCTTGTCTCACATTATAGGTATTTTCCATGAATCAACTGCCCTTTCAGTAAAGAAGTGCTTCAGCAAATTACTCCTCAACCGGAGGAGAAAAATGCATCCAGCCTATAAATGTCTGTTTTTCAAACATGCTAAAATATTGGTGCACTGTTAGCAGTAACATTTTACAGATGTTGGCATTTTATAGTCCGTGTTCTATCTTGATGCAGCGTTTCTAAGAAACAAAAAACTCTACAATCTGAAAATTGTGATTCATTTTACCAGAGAGAACACAGAGCTCTATCTGAAATACAATATGGTCTGACCCAGCAACACCCTACACAGTGACTGTTGAGAAGTGCAGGAACCATAACAGGAAAGTAGCTTTCCTGTTATGGTTCAATAGGCTTTTAAAGGGGTTAGTCACTGCATCAGTATTTAAAAGGGACATTAAAGTATTTACAGGTTAGATAATTTGCTTTTTGGCCTCACTATTTCTTTTCCAAATTATTTTATTTTGCATGCAGGTATTTTATCATATTGTGCTTACTTGATAATATAGTATATTTTTAGAAAATTATTTCAAAGTGCCTTAAAAAAGCAAAGGGTAATAGAGAGCTCAGTTCCTCTTTCCAAAATATATGTATATTACGGCGCCAAGCAGAATTTCCCGCACGGCTATTGGCTAAGAGGTGGCCAAATGGAGTTCTGCAGTGGGTTGTCTTAGCAGCTCAGTGCGGCGAACGCTGCAAACAAATAAAGGAGCTTTCAGGATAAAGTATTTTATACTTCATGAATGAAAGTCCCCTTTATTTGTCTCAATGGTAAATCCTAGCGTTTCACAAATGCTAGGATTTACTATCACTTTAATAGAAATCATTGCAATATGTATTTGTCATTTTAAAATAATTTTACCTTTTATTTCTAACATTTATGCAGGGTCCATTACTTCCTGTCACAGCCCTACAAAGAGGGCTGCAGTCTCTGCAGGAATGCATTTCTAACTTGATGTCATAAACCTCCTAGAGTAACATGAGCTGGTTTACTAATTAGGGAAAGCTAGATAAACAGGAAGTCTGTTCTTGCCCATGCTCAGTAGTGGCAGCATGTTATGCTGGATTTTTAAATAATCTGTTTCTTTTGATGTTTACTTTGATTTAACATGTATTTATTTTTATTAAAGGAGCACTCTTTCATATCCCTTTAAACTCTTAAAATAAAGTTAATCCTCAAACATAGGTGTAGGCATAAGTAATTTAAGGATACCTTCCTCTTACAGATTCATAACAGGTTTGTAAAAGGTTGCATGGAACTTTAGTTCTGAGAATTTGTAAACATATACGGATAAAGCTAATATGATAAACTCATGCAATTAATACATTGTGCAAATACAACATATCTAGGATGGGTTGCCTCACCCGTAACCTTTATTAGAAAAGCAATTACAGTGCTCATGAAAACAGAGTAATGTTTGTCATGATTCTTTGCAATATTACACAGTATATAAGAACATTGTTCACACTTTTTTTGCTAGACTCAAGCATTTTCCTTTGCTAAGGTGTCACTGCCCATTATTTCAGAGAAAATATTAATTCTTACATTTTGCATTGATATTTTTGAAAGGGCATGTTCACACAAGTCTATCATTAAAGAGACATTAAAGGGACAGGAACCCCCCCCCCCCCCCAACAATGTTATGATTTGGATAGAACATACAATTTTAATCAACTTTCCAATTTACTTCTATTATCAAATTTGTTTCATTATCCTGTTGTCCTTTGCTGAAAGAACAGCATTGAACTACTGGCAGCTAGCTGAACACATCCAGTTAGCCAATCACAAAAGACAAATGTGTACAGGCACCAATCAGCAGCTAGCTGTAGGATATGTGCTTTTTCAACAAGGGATACCAAGAGAACAAAGCACATTTGAAAACAGAAGTGAATTTAAGTGTCTTAAAATTAAATGCTCTATCTGATTCTTGCAAGTTTAATTTGGACTTTTCTATCCCTTTAACCAAATACATTTTATAAACATGTTGAGGTTATTCCCCACCTCCTCCTAGTGACGGATGCTGCTACGTTGTAATCACTTATGTAGAGCGCTGCGGAATCTGTTGGCCCTCTACAATTAATTGATAATAAATAATAATATGAAACCAAAAATGTTCTTTTGCAATTCAGACAGAACATACAATTAAAAAAAAAGTGACCAATTTATTGCTATTAACAAATTTGCTTTGTTCCCAAGGTATTCTTTGTTTTAGAAATACCTAGGTAGGCATCTGGAGAACTACAGGGCAGGAAATAGTGCTGCAATCTAGTGCTCTTGCTAATGGGTAACATTGTAGCAAAACAGTATCCGTTTAGTGCTCAAGACACGTGCACACTCCTGCGCTTATGTCCTTGCTTTTCAATAAAAAATACCAAAAGAACAAAGAAAATGTGAAAATGGAAGTAAATTAGAAAGTTGTGGAAAACTTTCATGTCCCTTTAAAAGACAGAAGTCCACAGGGAGAAGTGCTAGAATGACTCTTTATAATTTAGACTTTTCATTACAATGTCCCGTTCAGACTAAATACACTAAATACATTTTATAAGCATAATATTGAGGTCATTCCCCATTCACTGCAAATCAGGTGCAAATGTGCAACAACTCCTCTTTAAATGCCCGCAGGTTACAAAATGGCATAACCCATAATTAGAGGGAGGTGCATGAAATGTATTTAGTGCTTAATGTATAAATGATTAACCCCTTAACTCCAAAAGACATCATAAGGTGCTTGGCCCATCGTACTGCATAACACATATGTATATACACACACGTCATGAGGTGCTTGACCATCATACTGCATAACACAAAGATGTATATACACACGTCATGAGGTGCTTGGCCCATCGTACTGCATAACACATAGATGTATATACACACGTCATGAGGTGCTTGACCATCATACTGCATAACACATAGATGTATATACACACGTCATGAGGTGCTTGGCCCATCATACTGCATAACACATATATGTATATACACACGTAATGAGGTGCTTGACCATCGTACTGCATAACACATAGATGTATATACACACGTCATGAGGTGCTTGGCCCATCATACTGCATAACACATATATGTATATACACACGTCATGAGGTGCTTGACCATCGTACTGCATAACACATATATGTATATACACACGTCATGAGGTGCTTGACCATCGTACTGCATAACACATATATGTATACACACGTCATGAAGTGCTTGACCATCGTACTGCATAACACATATATGTATACACACGTCATGAGGTGCTTGACCATCATACTGCATAACACATAGATGTATATACACACGTCATGATGTGCTTGACCATCGTACTGCATAACACATATGTATATACACACAAGTCATGAGATGCTTGACCATCGTACTGCAAAACACATAGATGTATACACACGTCATGAGGTGCTTGACCATCGTACTGCATAACACATATGTATATACACACGTCATGAGGTGCTTGACCATCGTACTGCATAACACATATGTATATACACACGTCATGAGGTGCTTGACCATCGTACTGCATAACACATAGATGTATATACACACACGTCATGAGATGCTTGACCATCGTACTGCATAACACATATGTATATACACACACACGTCATGAGATGCTTAACCATCGTACTGCATAACACATAGATGTATACACACGTCATGAGGTGCTTGACCATCGTACTGCATAACACATATATGTATATACACACGTCATGAGGTGCTTGACCATCGTACTGCATAACACATAGATGTATATACACACGTCATGAGGTGCTTGACCATCGTACTGCATAACACATAGATGTATATACACACGTCATGAGGTGCTTGACCATCGTACTGCATAACACATATGTATATACACACGTCATGAGGTGCTTGACCATCGTACTGCATAACACATATGTATATACACACAAGTCATGAGATGCTTGACCATCGTACTGCATAACACATAGATGTATACAAACGTCATGAGGTGCTTGACCATTGTACTGCATAACACATATGTATATACACACACGTCATGAGATGCTTGACCATCGTACTGCATAACACAGATGTATATACACACGTCATGAGGTGCTTGACCATCGTACTGCATAACACATAGATGCATATACACACGTCATGAGGTGCTTGACCATCGTACTGCATAACACATAGATGTACATACACACACGTCATGAGGTGCTTGACCATCGTACTGCATAACACATAGATGTATATACACACGTCATGAGGTGCTTGACCATCGTACTGCATAACACATATGTATATACACACAAGTCATGAGATGCTTGACCATCGTACTGCATAACACATATGTTTACACACGTCATGAGGTGCTTGACCATCGTACTGCATAACACATATATGTATATACACGTCATGAAGTGCTTGGCCATCGTACTGCATAACACATATATGTGTATACACACGTCATGAGGTGCTTGACCATCGTACTGCATAACACATATATGTATATACACACGTCATGAAGTGCTTGACCATCGTACTGCATAACACATATATGTATATACACACGTCATGAGGTGCTTGACCATCGTACTGCATAACACATATATGTATATACACACGTCATGAAGTGCTTGACCATCGTACTGCATAACACATATATGTGTATACACACGTCATGAGGTGCTTGACCATCGTACTGCATAACACATATATGTATATACACACGTCATGAAGTGCTTGACCATCGTACTGCATAACACATATATGTATATACACACGTCATGAGGTGCTTGACCATCGTACTGCATAACACATATATGTATATACACACGTCATGAGGTGCTTGACCATCGTACTGCATAACACATATATGTATATACACACGTCATGAAGTGCTTGACCATCGTACTGCATAACACATATATGTATATACACACGTCATGAAGTGCTTGACCATCGTACTGCATAACACATATATGTATATACACACGTCATGAAGTGCTTGACCATCGTACTGCATAACACATATATGTAAAACGATAAAAGTGTATATCCTGCGCAGATAACAGAAGGGAAAGGGGATATGGAATACCTCTGGCTCTCCTCAGCGGGTCCCTAGTGTACCCAATATGAAAATAGAAAATAGATGGGGGTGGAGGTGAGCGCCAAAAAAGGCTGAGGTAGGGAATGGGGCACCTGTTAGACTGATAGAGCGGTGTCCACAATGTAGGTTCTCTTGTTGACGTTGGTGGAATCGATGTACAAATAGTATAATAACTATAAATTAGTTGTAAACTTTAAGAATGTATATCAATGTTTAATCCACACAAAAATGTTAAAATATCTCAGATCTACTTAAAAACATACACAATCCTAAAAATAGAAATAAAAATAACAATCATATAAAATCATGGATCCATGTTACAATAAAATAAATGCAAAAAATGGGAATGCACAATAAAAACCTTTTTGCAATAATTGATCTGATAGACCAAGTATCCTAATTAGGCCATGTGTCCTAATTGGAGTAGTTTATTTAGAAACAGTCCAGATGGTGGTAAATGTTCTTATGGTTATATTTGTCCAATTAAATCACAATATGGCAAAAAAATTAGTGTCTCTGTCCGTGACCAATTCTGAAATAATTCCAAAGCAGTGTGTGTCCTGTGCCTGAAATGGTGAGAAAATGGAAAATCCAAAAATGTGTGATCACTTAATGTGAAAAAAAGGGGAAAAAATGGAGAAAAAATGTAGAAAAAATGTAGGAAAATGTAGAAAAAATGTAGAAAAAATGTGTAACCTTGCAAAAAATGTGAGAATCCTCCAGTTTATGTGACAAAAAGTGAGTATTCAAGGTGATTAAAAAAGTGTCCAATGTGATATAGTGATTTCTGTGCAATGAAGTTGTAGCTCAGTATGATCCAATCAAAAACAAAATAACATTGTGCAAAAACCTGTAAAGAAAACAAACAATACTATAATATATACAAACTGTTAAGTGGGTATATCAGTATTATGCTTACTCAAATCATGTACTCCTGGCCTTTATCAAGACTCCTTCTTGATAAAGGCCAGGAGTACATGGCCGAAACGCGTCGACTGATTTGAGTAAGCATAATACTGATATACCCACTTAACAGTTTGTATATATTATAGTATTGTTTGTTTTCTTTACAGGTTTTTGCACAATGTTATTTGGTTTTTGATTGGATCATACTGAGCTACAACTTCATTGCACAGAAATCACTATATCACATTGGACACTTTTTTAATCACCTTGAATACTCACTTTTTGTCACATAAACTGGAGGATTCTCACATTTTTTGCAAGGTTACACATTTTTTCTACATTTTTTCTACATTTTCCTACATTTTTTCTACATTTTTTCTACATTTTTTTCCCCTTTTTTTCACATTAAGTGATCACACATTTTTGGATTTTCCATTTTCTCACCATTTCAGGCACAGGACACACACTGCTTTGGAATTATTTCAGAATTGGTCACGGACAGAGACACTAATTTTTTTGCCATATTGTGATTTAATTGGACAAATATAACCATAAGAACATTTACCACCATCTGGACTGTTTCTAAATAAACTACTCCAATTAGGACACGTGGCCTAATTAGGATACTTGGTCTATCAGATCAATTATTGCAAAAAGGTTTTTATTGTGCATTCCCATTTTTTGCATTTATTTTATTGTAACATGGATCCATGATTTTATATGATTGTTATTTTTATTTCTATTTTTAGGATTGTGTATGTTTTTAAGTAGATCTGAGATATTTTAACATTTTTGTGTGGATTAAACATTGATATACATTCTTAAAGTTTACAACTAATTTATAGTTATTATACTATTTGTACATCGATTCCACCAACGTCAACAAGAGAACCTACATTGTGGACACCGCTCTATCAGTCTAACAGGTGCCCCATTCCCTACCTCAGCCTTTTTTGGCGCTCACCTCCACCCCCATCTAACACATATATGTATACACACGTCATGAGGTGCTTGACCATCGTACTGCATAACACATATGTATATACACACGTCATGAAGTGCTTGACCATCGTACTGCATAACACATATATGTATATACACACACGTCAGGAGGTGCTTGACCATCATGCTGCATAACACATATGTATATACACACGTCATGAAGTGCTTGACCATCGTACTGCATAACACATATATGTATATACACACACGTCATGAGGTGCTTGGCCCATCATACTGCATAACACATATATGTATATACACACACGTCATGAGGTGCTTGACCATCGTACTGCATAACACATATGTATATACACACGTCATGAAGTGCTTGACCATCGTACTGCATAACACATATATGTATATACACACACGTCATGAGGTGCTTGACCATCGTACTGCATAACACATATATGTATATACACACGTCATGAGGTGCTTGACCATCGTACTGCATAACACATGTCATGAGGTACTTGGCCCATCGTATTGCATAACACATATGTATATACACAAGTCATGAGGTGCTTGACCATCGTACTGCATAACACATATATATATACACACGTCATGAGGTGCTTGACCATCGTACTGCATAACACATAGATGTATATACACACGTCATGAGGTGCTTGACCATCGTACTGCATAACACATAGATGTATATACACACGTCATGAGGTGCTTGGCCCATCGTACTGCATAACACATATATGTATATACACACGTCATGAGGTGCTTGACCATCGTACTGCATAACACATAGATGTATATACACACGTCATGAGGTGCTTGACCATCGTACTGCATAACACATAGATGTATATACACACGTCATGAGGTGCTTGACCATCGTACTGCATAACACATAGATGTATATACACACGTCATGAGGTGCTTGGCCCATCGTACTGCATAACACATATATGTATATACACACGTCATGAGGTGCTTGGCCCATCGTACTGCATAACACATATATGAATATACACACGTCATGAAGTGCTTGACCATCGTACTGCATAACACATATATGTATACACACACGTCATGAAGTGCTTGACCATCGTACTGCATAACACATATATGTATACACACACGTCATGAAGTGCTTGACCATCGTACTGCATAACACATAGATGTATATACACACGTCATGAGGTGCTTGACCATCGTACTGTCCCCATTACAGAGAAAAAGCGGAATATGTTGCGGACCCCACAAAGTGTTCTTAAAGTCCACCCATAACACATATATGTATATACACGTCATGAAGTGCTTGGCCATCGTACTGCATAACACATATATGTATATACACACGTCATGAAGTGCTTGACCATCGTACTGCATAACACATATGTGTATACACACGTCATGAGGTGCTTGACCATCGTACTGCATAACACATATGTATATACACACACGTCATGAGGTGCTTGACCATCGTACTGCATAACACATATATGTATATACACACGTCATGAAGTGCTTGACCATCGTACTGCATAACATATATATGTATACACACGTCATGAGGTGCTTGACCATCGTACTGCATAACACATATGTATATACACACGTCATGAAGTGCTTGACCATCGTACTGCATAACACATATATGTATATACACACACGTCATGAGGTGCTTGACCATCATGCTGCATAACACATATGTATATACACACGTCATGAAGTGCTTGACCATCGTACTGCATAACACATATATGTATATACACACGTCATGAGGTGCTTGACCATCGTACTGCATAACACATATATGTATATACACACACGTCATGAGGTGCTTGGCCCATCATACTGCATAACACATATATGTATATACACACACGTCATGAGGTGCTTGACCATCGTACTGCATAACACATATGTATATACACACGTCATGAAGTGCTTGACCATCGTACTGCATAACACATATATGTATATACACACACACGTCATGAGGTGCTTGACCATCGTACTGCATAACACATATATGTATATACACACGTCATGAAGTGCTTGACCATCGTACTGCATAACACATATGTATATACACACACGTCATGAGGTGCTTGACCATCGTACTGCATAACACATATGTATATATACACGTCATGAGGTGCTTGACCATCGTACTGCATAACACATATGTATATATACACGTCATGAGGTGCTTGACCATCGTACTGCATAACACATATGTATATATACACGTCATGAGGTGCTTGACCATCGTACTGCATAACACATATGTATATACACACACGTCATGAGGTGCTTGACCATCGTACTGCATAACACATATGTATATATACACGTCATGAGGTGCTTGCCCATCGTACTGCATAACACATATGTATATACACACACGTCATGAGGTGCTTGGCACATCATACTGCATAACACATATATGTATATACACACACGTCATGAGGTGCCTGGCCCATCGTACTGCATAACACGTATGTATATACACATGTCATGAGGTGCTTGGCCCATCGTACTGCATAACACATATATATATATATATACACACACGTCATGAGGTGCTTGGCCCATCGTACTGCATAACACATATGTATATACACACATCATAAACTTTATGTGCCGGTGGGAGGTAATAATAAAAATAAATAATAACAGCCCTACACTGCATACTGACAGACCTTTTGTGAGGGAGGGAAAAGGTCAGTTTGGAAGGGATCAGGAAGTGGATATGTTAGGGGGGAGGGTTAAACTCTACTCTGCATCAAAAATTAACCTTACAAGCTAACTGATTAACCCCTTTACTGTCAGAAATGTCAGATAAGGTGCGCAGCGGCAATTAGCGGCATTCTAATTGCCAAAAAGTAATGGCAAAGCCATGCATTTCTGCTATGTCTGAAAAAAGGGGATCCCAGAGAAGCTTTTACAACCATTTGTCATATGACTGCAGTAGTTGTGTGTAAATAATTTCAGTGAGAAACCCAAAGTTTGCGAAAAAGTTAACTATTTTTTTTATTTGATTGTATGTGGCAGTCAAATAGTGGCAGCAAATATACCAAAGTGGGCCATAGATTAATACCTTGGGTTGTCTACTTTAAAAATATATATAGTTTTCATAGGTACATCAAAAAAATCAAAAGCTCTATTTTAGTTTAGTCAGAGTGATAGCAAAAATGCTAAAAATTCTCTGGTGCTTTGGGCAAGTATTTCTCTTAAATTCCCAGTAGGGAAGGGGTTAAATAAAGGGACATGTAACATTACCAAAGCACCAACAACATTTTACTTTGTCAGAAAGAAAAAAAAGAATGAAACAAATGCAAAAATAAATGACGTAAAAAAAAAAAAAAAAAAAAAAAATATATATATATATATATACACACACACACACACACACAGAGAAAGTCCAGCACTCACTTAAAAGCTCTCAGCTAAGATTTAAAAGCAAAAATGGAAAGGTTAGTTACCGCATCTGGCCAAATGGGACAAGCCCAGGTACCAAGTCAAGGTCCTTTCCAATACCTGGGACCCTAAAACAGCAACACAATGCAAGCTCTCAAATCCAAACAAACTGGGAACAAGGGAAGGGTGCACAGGCTTATGTAATCCCCCTAGACATATACAAAACACGGAAGGGGACTGCACTCTCATACCAGACCGGGTACACATCCCATGACCCTGCAACATGCTCAGCCCTGGGTGCTCACCGGCACTCACAGGAAGCTGTGCTGTCCCCAGAGTCACAGGCAGTTAATCCCAGACAGGACAGCACAGCTTCCTGTGAGTGCTGGTGAGCACCCAGGGCTGAGCATGTTGCAGGGTCATGGGATGTGTACCCGGTCTGGTATGAGAGTGCAGTCCCCTTCTGTGTTTTGTATATATATATATATATATATATATATATATATATATATATATATATATATATATATATATATATCAAAGTTAATGTTACAACTTTTATGATTGGTCCAGTAAGATGACTAGCTCCCTGCACACGAGAAACAGCCCTGGGCCTGTAAAGAAGCACGCAGACTTTCAGACCATCTATATATCCACATTAACTTACATACACAAACAGATGAGCCATTACCAGTTAAACAGAAGAACAATTAAAAATCCTTTGGCAAAACTGATGGGCATCTATCAGCCTGGGGTTCTCATGCAACCCTTTTCCCAATGAGGACCTCTCATACTACTCTATAGGGTACCGCATTAAATTTTAACCCCCAGGAAAACACTTGCAATATTTTTCTATGTACCTGTCATTACCTCTCCCACACAGACACAATGAAGCTAAAGACTTTTAATTTAGGCCTTAAATAAGTTTACAAAATGTGTGGTGTGGTCAATTTTGAAGATTCTTGTGGTCTCATATGAGGCCCACTGAATAATATATATTAACAACGAGGAAGACAATAGAAAATCATCAAACAGAATATTTCTGAGTATCAAATCATGTAAGCCGTACAGGTTTGTTACATAGATAATGGTGCATTGGCGCCCTCTACTGGTACTTTAGATAAAGAAAATGAGAACTACTATTCATGTTGAAATGTTATAGTTCTCAATGTTAAAGGGACATGACACCCCAATTTTTCTTTTATGATTCATATAGAGCATACAATTTTGAACAACTTTGCAATTTTCTTCTATTATCTAATTTGCTTTGTTCTCTTCGTATCTTTTTTTTTAAATTATATATATTTTTTATTGAGGTTATATGTTACAAACATATAAGAAGTGAAATCACTGACATGAACATAAAGACTTGTCAGACAAGGAAAACGCATATTGCCTAGGAAAGCTAAATAAAATGTAAACCTAATATTTTCTATTACGGTGTAACCCCTTAAAACACAGTGAGTCTTAAGATGAAGAAGTAATTTCCCCAAAAACGTAGGGAGGCCTCGTGCGGACCTCCTGAACTAGATTGATGGAAGAATGGGGGACTTTGGGGAGAAAATAAAATAATCAGGCCACTCTTGGGCCTAAAATATGATAGGGAATAATGCAAAACAAATTGTATAAGGGACAATAATGGCTTGATACAAAGAGCAAGTACATAGCAAACTAGATAGTTATTACCATTTAGGGAAATACTAAGGGACAGGGAGATATATAGAGAAGTGTTTGTTAAGATTACTCCATGACTTGCTGGGGGGGAGGGGGGGGTTCGCTTCAATCTGAGTGCTGTTCTGGAGTGGATACAACTGAGTGAGCACTGATACACCTCCAAATTTATGCATAAAACTTTACTCCCCTCTAGCGGAACAGCCTAGTGCCTATGTACAGGGAGTGCAGAATTATTAGGCAAATGAGTATTTTGACCACATCATCCTGTTTATGCATGTTGTCTTACTCCAAGCTGTATAGGCTCGAAAGCCTACTACCAATTAAGCATATTAGGTGATGTGCATCTCTGTAATGAGAAGGAGTGTGGTCTAATGACATCAACACCCTATATCAGGTGTGCATAATTATTAGGCAACTTCTTTCCTTTGGCAAAATGGGTCAAAAGAAGGACTTGACAGGCTCAGAAAAGTAAAAAATAGTGAGATATCTTGCAGAGGGATGCAGCACTCTTAAAATTGCAAAGCTTCTGAAGCGTGATCATCGAACAATCAAGCGTTTCATTCAAAATAGTCAACAGGGTCGCAAGAAGCGTGTGGAAAAACCAAGGCGCAAAATAACTGCCCATGAACTGAGAAAAGTCAAGCGTGCAGCTGCCAAGATGCCACTTGCCACCAGTTGGGCCATATTTCAGAGCTGCAACATCACTGGAGTGCCCAAAAGCACAAGGTGTGCAATACTCAGAGACATGGCCAAGGTAAGAAAGGCTGAAAGACGACCACCACTGAACAAGACACACAAGCTGAAACGTCAAGACTGGGCCAAGAAATATCTCAAGACTGATTTTTCTAAGGTTTTATGGACTGATGAAATGAGAGTGAGTCTTGATGGGCCAGATGGATGGGCCCGTGGCTGGATTGGTAAAGGGCAGAGAGCTCCAGTCCGACTCAGACGCCAGCAAGGTGGAGGTGGAGTACTGGTTTGGGCTGGTATCATCAAAGATGAGCTTGTGGGGCCTTTTCGGGTTGAGGATGGAGTCAAGCTCAACTCCCAGTCCTACTGCCAGTTTCTGGAAGACACCTTCTTCAAGCAGTGGTACAGGAAGAAGTCTGCATCCTTCAAGAAAAACATGATTTTCATGCAGGACAATGCTCCATCACACGCGTCCAAGTACTCCACAGCGTGGCTGGCAAGAAAGGGTATAAAAGAAGAAAATCTAATGACATGGCCTCCTTGTTCACCTGATCTGAACCCTATTGAGAACCTGTGGTCCATCATCAAATGTGAGATTTACAAGGAGGGAAAACAGTACACCTCTCTGAACAGTGTCTGGGAGGCTGTGGTTGCTGCTGCACGCAATGTTGATGGTGAACAGATCAAAACACTAACAGAATCCATGGATGGCAGGCTTTTGAGTGTCCTTGCAAAGAAAGGTGGCTATATTGGTCACTGATTTGTTTTTGTTTTGTTTTTGAATGTCAGAAATGTATATTTGTGAATGTTGAGATGTTATATTGGTTTCACTGGTAAAAATAAATAATTGAAATGGGTATATATTTGTTTTTTGTTAAGTTGCCTAATAATTATGCACAGTAATAGTCACCTGCACACACAGATATCCCCCTAAAATAGCTATAACTAAAAACAAACTAAAAACTACTTCCAAAACTATTCAGCTTTGATATTAATGAGTTTTTTGGGTTCATTGAGAACATGGTTGTTATTCAATAATAAAATTAATCCTCAAAAATACAACTTGCCTAATAATTCTGCACTCCCTGTATAGTCCTATAGTGGTATTTCAGAATGCATCATCTTGGTGGGAATTTTCATGTATCTTAACAAAACATTACCAGTGAACATACATAGGTATAGGCGTTAAAATTCTAACGAGCTGTCACACAAGTCTATAAGTTAACCACAGAGGAAAACTCTAAAACATATAGTAACCATAATATATAGATGAATCCATGTGGATGCAAGAAAAGTTTACACCTTCATGCTAATTGCTAAAAAAAAAATGTTGATACACAATGTAGGTGAAGCCAGGGCCAATGGTAGGAGAAACTTCAGGTATGTAATTGATGGTATGAATTTAAGCTATATAAAACAATTAATCCTGAAACTGAGAGTATTGATACTCTTTCAAAAAGCAATACCAATGGACATACATAGGTATGGGTGTTGAAGTTCTATCAAAATGACACATAGATCTGTAATGTATACACAGAGGAAAACTCTAAAACATATAGCAACCACCACACATAGATGTGTTCATGTAGAGGGCCTGAGACCTCAGCCATGCTACCCCAAACCAAGGCCACATATCTGAAATATAAACGTATACTCAATGTTTCAGACTTATAGGTCGTCATAGATAGTTCCAGAGGATATGTGGATGTGTCTCTAAAGGTAAACATAACTCCAAGGTAGAAAGTCCCAGTAGCAGAGATGAATATATAGGAGAAAAGTCCCATAGGTAATCTGGAACGAACTGAGAGATAGTGGAAAACATCGCTATTGTAAAATATCCTGAGCGTGTTAACAAGCTTTCTTACATTATATATAGGAATAGATCAGCCGATACCTGCTTAAACGGTTCTGGAAGTATACCAATGTTCTGCCCTCGCTGTCAAATAGAACTGAGATCTGGCGGACAATCTCTGCCTCTGACTTCGCTTCTGATATATTCCACTCCCATGTGGTTACGGGTCCCGTAGACCTCTGCAAATCTCCAGAAGGTACAGGTCCCCCCATCTGGGGGGTATCGCGGAGGCGGAATTCCCCTTGGGGATGAGCGGGTTAGTTCCTCCCGCGGGTGAGGGACAGGGACCTCCAAAACACCCGTTTCCACCTTGTATGGTATAGGATCACCCAGTACTGTCGGACTTGTGTGTTCCAAATTCACCCGCTTATCGTTATGGGCAGTTGACAGGCTAGCACATATCCCTTGTTCTAGGCTCTAAAAATGTTCCTCAAAAAGCCGGGTCACTGTCAGCTCCCATCTGCGTAGACCCTCCATTTTTAAATAGGTGATAGCCGGGCTATCAGGCAACAGAGTCCCAAATTACGTTTTAGTATATTGGAATAATCCTGTTACAGGATTGCTTAACCCCAGAGTTTGGGGGGGGGGGGTAATTGTGCGGCAGCCCCAGACCTATGATTCACGACTCACACAGACTCTGGATAGTGAGATCCGTTCTTTACTTGAGCTTGGTAGTTGCAAAATGGCTGAAAGGCTTGAGGAGATTCGTGTCTCACAGCTGTCTCAGAGAACATAGGCTAGGACGCAGTCGGGACATCCACTCTTAGCATCTGTCGGATCTCAGTGAAACAGATGAGCACTAGAGAATAAAATAGTGTAGATTTTCTGCAGAAAAACCATACAACATCTATCTGATATCAGGAGCTTCACACAGACGCGTCCTACCGCACTGAGAGCAGGCTCCGCCCCCTCTTCGTATCTTTTGTTGAAAAGAATACCTAAGTAGGCTCAGAAGCTAGGAGCTAGCTGCTGATTGGTGGCTGTTCATATATGCCTGTTGTCATTGGTTTACAGATTTGTTGAGCTAGCACCTAGTAGTGCATAGCTGATCCTTCAATAAAAGATACCAAGAAAATAAAACAAAATTGATTATAGAAGTAAATTGAAAAGTTGCTTAAAACTGTATGCTCTGTCTAAATCATGAAATAAAAATGTTGGGTTTCATGTCCCTTTAACTATAGGAAAAATCTCAATTTACTTTAGCCACACAAGTGCAGCATACTGCTCTAAATGAAAATGCTCTATAAGATACTATGCAACAAACTGGCCTAGTGCTACACTGCAGATACAATTCTCCACGGTATAAATATTATAGTTGTTCTCTGTTGTATGGAAGCTATTTTGGATCATACCAATACAAATCACCTCATACACCATGCAAACCACAATACACACCATGAATTAGATAAAACCTGTATGTGAAAAAGGCTTTCTATGAAATACACCCATAAAAAAGGTAGCTTTATGAAATAGGTCCCTTAAGAATACACATCCATTGTGTACACTAGAGATTAAGGGGTAGATTTAGCTATAGCGAATTATGTCCGCATGTCAGCATTTAACATTGCACAAGCATTTCTGGTGAAATGCTTATGCAATGCCACCCCCCGGCAAATTTGCAGCCAATTGGCCGCCAGCAGGGGGTATAAATCATCCCAATTGGATCAGGATGATTGCAGTCTGCCACCTCAGAGGTGGCAGACGAGTTAAAGAGCAGCAGTCTTAAGACCGCTGCTTCTTAACTCCTGTTTCCGGTGAGCCATAAGGCTCGCAGGGAATAAGCAGCACCCACTGCTTCATAAATGTACCCCTATGTGTCCAGTATATCCCAGAGAACCTAATCAAGAGCAGTTTCCCAATCTCTAAATAATAGTGGTAGTATCCACCCACCAATCTCAAAACTGCAGTTTATGTAGAAATTAATCTAAATACATTTTCAAACATTATATAAAACGTGGAACTTTTAGCATATCTATACTATAATCGCGTTTGTAACGCGTCCATCGCTGTCGCCAGTTGCGTACGCATCCTCAAAGGAATGTTGGCAGCGCGAGGCAGGCAACAGAATTCACCTGTATTTCGGTAGATTCAGTACATAAATTAAGTTTTTTTTCTAAAATACTAAATACGCGCGGTTATTTAAATTTTAAAATACTTATTGCGGGCGCTTATTATTATTTTTTTATACTTATTGCGGGTGGTTAGGTTTTTATTTATAATACTTATTGCGGGCGTTATATTATTTTTATTGTAATGCTCCGTTTGCCTTTGCTGCATCACGGTGGATTCAGAAAATGTCAGGGTGGTGAAAGAACCCATGCCTGCAATAAGTATTTAAAAAAAAAAAAAATAACAGCACGTGCTAAGTATTAAGAAAAAAAAAACATAATTTATGTAATAACTTACCTGATAAATTCATTTTTTTCCTTTTGGCAAGAGTCCATGAGCTAGTGACGTATGGGATAAACAAACCTACCAGGAGAGGCAAAGTTTCCTAAACCTCAAAATGCCTATAAATACACCTCCCACCACACCCACAACTCAGTTTAACGAATAGCCAAGTAGTGAGGTGATAAAAATAAGGAGTAAAAAAGCATACAAAAAGAGGAACTGGAAATATATTTGTGCTTTTATACAAAAAATCATAACCACCATAAAAAAGGGTGGGCCTCATGGACTCTTGCCAATATGAACGAAATGAATTTATCAGGTAAGTTCTTACATAAATTATGTTTTTTCCTGTAATTGGCAAGAGTCCATGAGCTAGTGACATATGGCATAGAAATACCCAAGATGTGGAAATCCACAGAAGAGTCCCTAGAGAGGGAGGGATAACATAAAAACAGATATTTCCACTGAGAAAATTAAATCCAAACAAAAAATAAGTCTCTTATAATTTTCAAGAAAAAAACAAATCATAAGCAGAAGAATCAAACTGAGACAGCTGCCTGAAGAACTTTTCTACCAAAGACTGCTTCTGAAGAAGCAATTCATTCTTAAAAGCCCAAGAAGTGGCGAATGATCTAGTAGAATGAGCTGTAATTCTCTGAGGAGACTGTCCCGCCTCCAAATAAGCCTTGTGTGAATCAAAAGCTTTAACCAAGATGCCAAAGAAGTGGCAGAGGCTTTCTGACCTTTCCTATGACCAGAAAAAACAACAAATAGACTAGAAGTCTTTCTGAAATCCTTAGTAGCTTCGACATAGTATTTCAAAGTTCTTACAACATCCAAAGAATGTAAAGATCTTTCAAGAGTATTCTTAAGATTAGGACACAAAGAAGGAACAACAATTTCCCTACTAATGTTGTTAGAATTCACAACCTTAGGAAGAAATTTAAACGAAGTCCGTAAAACAGCATTATCCTGATGGAAAATCAGAAAAGGAGACTCACAAGAGAGAGCAGACAATTCAGAAACTCTTCTAGCTGAAGAGATAGCCAACAGGAACAATACTTTCCAAGAAAGTAGTTTAATATCCAAAGAATGCATAGGCGCAAAAGGAGGAGCCTGCAAAGCCTTTAAAACCAAATTAAGATTCCAAGGAGGTGAAATTGATTTAATAACAGGCTTGATATGAACCAAAGCCTGAACAAAACAGTGAATATGAGGAAGATTAGCAATCTTTCTATGAAATTAAACAGAAAGAGCAGAGATTTGTCCCTTCAAAGTACTTGCAGACAAACCTTTATCCAAACCATCCTGAAGAAACTGTAAAATTCTAGGAATTCTAAAACAATGCAAAGAGAATTTATGAGAAGAACACCATAAAATATAGGTTTTCCAAACCCAATAATAAATCTTCCTTGAAACAGACTTACAAGCCTGTAGAAAAGTATTAATCACTGAGTCAGAGAAACCTCTATGACTAAGCACTAAGCGTTCAATTTCCATACCTTCAAATTTAGCAATTTGAGATCCTGATGGAAAAACGGCCCTTGAGACAGAAGGTCTGGTCTTAAAGGAAGTGGCAAAGGTTGGCAACTTGACATCCGGACAAGATCCGCAAACGAAAATCTGTGAGGCCAGGCTGGTGCTATTAGAAACACATACAATTGTTCCATTATGATCTTGGAGATCACCCTTGAAAGAAGAACTAGAGGCGGAAAAATGTAAGCAGGATGGTAAAACCAAGGAACTGTTGACGCATCCACCATCTCCGCCTGAGGATCCCTGGACCTGGAAAGGTACCTGGGAAGCTTTTTGTTTAGATGGAAAGCCATCAGATCTATTTTGGCAAGACCCCACATCTGTACAATCTGACAAAATACTTCTGGATGGAGAGACCACTCCCCCGGATGTAAAGACTGACGGCTGAGATAATCTGCTTCCCAATTGTTTACACCTGGGATATGTATCGCAGAAATTAGACAGGAGTTGGATTCCGCCCAAGAAAGTATCCAAGATACTTCTTTCATTGCTAAAGGACTGCGAGTCCCACCATCATGATTGACATATGCCACAGTTGTGATATTGTCTGTCTGAAAACGAAATGATTCTCTCTTTAACAGAGGCCAAGCCTGTAGAGCCCTGAAAATAGCACAGAGTTCTAAAATATTGACCTCGCCTCTTGAGGATTCCAAACTCCTTGTGCTGTCAGAGACACCCAGACAGGTCCCCAACCTGTGAGACTTGCATCTGTTGAAATCACAGTCCAGGAAGGACGAACAAAAGAGGCCCCTTGAATAATCCGATGATGGTCTAACCACCAAGTCAGAGAGAGTTGAGTGTTGGGATAGAAGAATAATAATTGTGATATCCGAGTATAATCCCTGCACCATTGATTCAGCATGCAAAGCTGCAGAGGTTTCATATGAAAACAAGCAAAGGGGATCGCGTCCGATGCTGCAGTCATGAGATCTAAAACTTCCATGCACATTCACTGAAGGGAATGATCGAGACTGAAGGTTTAGACAGGTTGAAACCAACCTGAAACATCTCTTGTCTGTTAAAGACAGAGTCATGGATAGTGAGTCTATCTGGAAAACTAAAAAGGTAACCCTTGTCTGAGGAATCTCTTTGGTAAATTGATCCTCCAACCATGTCTTTGAAGAAACAACACAAGTTGATTTGTGTGAGATTCTGCTAAATGAAAAGACTGAGCCAGTACCAAGATATCGTCCAAATAAGGAAACACCGCAATACCCTGCTCTCTGATTACAGATAGAAGGGCACAGAGAACCTTTGAAAAGATTCTTGAAGCTGTCACTAGGCCAAATGGAAGAACAAAAAATTTGTAATGCTTGTCTAGAAAAGTGAATCTCAGAAACCGATAGTCTGGATGAATCGGAATGTGAAGATATTCATCCTGTAGGTCTATTGTGGACATGTAATGACCTTGCTGAACAAAAGGAAGAATAGTCCTTATATTCACCATCTTGAAAGTTGGGACCCTTACAAATTGATTAAAAAACTTCAGATCCAGAACTGGTCTGAATTAATTTTCCTTCTTCGTGACAATGAATAGATTTGAATAAAAACCCAGACCCTGTTCCAGAAGTGGAACTGGTACAATTAGCCCTGAAAGCTCCAGATCTGAAACACACTTCAGAAAGGCCTGAGCTTTCACAGGATTTGTTGGAACGTGAAAGAAAAAAAAATCTTTTCACAGGTTTTATTCTGAAACCTATTCGATACCCTTGAGAGACAATATTCTGAATCCAATGATTCTAAACGGAACCTGCCCAAACGTCTTGAAATAATTTCAATCTAACCCCCACCAGTAGAACTGGACTGAGGGCCGCACCTTCATGCAGTCTTAGGGGCTGGCTTTGGTTTCTTATATGGCTTGGATTTATTCCAACTCAAAGATGGCTTCCAATTGGAGCCAAAGTCCTTGGGGAAGGAGTGGTTTTCTGTTCTCTATTCTGACGAAAAGAACAAAACCGATTAGAAGCTTTAGATTTACACTTAGACTTTTTATCTTGGGGCAAAAAAACTCCCTTCCCCCCAGTAATAGTGGAAATAATAGAATCCAACTGAGAACCAAATACATTATTACCCTGGAATAATAGAGATAGTAACCTAGATTTAGATACCATGTCAGCATTCCATGATTTGAGCCATAAAGCTCTTCTAGCTAAAATAGCCAGACATAGATTTAACATCAATCGTGATGATATCAAAAATAGCATCACAGATAAAATGCTATGCAAATCAGAATCTTATTGCTGTTGTGCTAAGCTATCCAACCAAAAAGTTGATGCAGCCACAACATCAGCCATATAAATGGCAGGTCTGAGAATATAGCCAGAATGTAAATAAGCTTTCCTTAGATAAGATTCAATTTTCTTATCTAATGGATCCTTAAAATAAGTACTATCTTCCATCGGAATAGTAGTACGCTTGGCAAGAGTAGAAATAGCCCCATCCACCTTAGGGACTTTTTCCCAAAACTCTAATTTAGCCACTGGCAAAGGATACAACCTTTTAAACCTTGAAGGAGGAACAAAAGAAGTACCAGGATTAGACCATTCCTTAGCAATCACATCAGAAATAGCATCAGGAACAGGGAAAACCTCAGGAGTAATCACAGGAGGTTTATAGTCAGAATTTAAACATTTACTGGATTTGTTATCAAGAGGACCAGACTCCTCAATATCCAAAGTAATCAACGCTTCTTTCAACAAAGAACGAATATACTCTGGATGAATCGGGATGTGAAGATATGCATCCTGTAGGTCTATTGTGGACATGTAATGACCTTGCTGAACAAAAGGCAGAATAGGGCTTATATTCACCATCTTGAAAGTTGGTACCCTTACAACTTGATTAAAAAACTTCAGATACAGAACTGGTCTGAATTAATTTTCCTTCTTCGGGACAATGAATAGATTTGTATAAAAACCCAGACCCTGTTCCAGAAGTGGAACTGGTACAATTACCCCTGAAAGCTCCAGATCTGAAACACACTTCAGAAAGGCCTGAGCTTTCACAGGATTTGTTGGAACGTGAGAGAGAAAAAAAATCTTCTCACAGGAGGTTTTATTCTGAAACCTATTCAATACCCCTGAGAGACAATATTCTGAATCCAATGATTCTAAACGGAACCTGCCCAAACGTCTTGAAATTATTTCAATCTGACCCCCACCAGTAGAATTGGACTGAGGGCCGCACCTTCATACAGTCTTAGGGGCTGGCTTTGGTTTCTTATATGGCTTGGATTTATTCCAACTCAAAGATGGCTTCCAATTGGAGCCAGAGTCCTTAGGGGAAGGAGTGGTTTTCTGTTCTCTATTCTGACGAAAGGAACGAAACTAGAAGCTTTAGATTTACACTTAGACTTTTTATCTTGGGGCAAAAAAACTCCCTTCCCCCCAGTAATAGTGGAAATAATAGAATCCAACCGAGAACCAAATACATTATTACCCTGGAGGTTTTATTCTGAATATACTCAATCTTAAAAAGATAAGTTGATTTATCAATGTCAATGTCTGAAGTAGGATCTTCTGAGTCAGAGAGATCCTCATCAGAGGTGGATATATCAGTATGTTGTTGTCATTACAAATGTTATCAGTATTATGAGAAGTTTTAAAAGACCTTTAACGTTTATTAGAAGGTGGAATAGCAGACATAGCCTTCTGTATTGCATCAGCAATATAATGTTTCATATCAACAGGGATATCATGTACATTAGATGTTGAGGTAACAACAGATACCGTACTAGCACTAATAGAAACTTTTTCGGCATGCAAAAGCTTATCATGAAAACTGTTACATACTACATTAATCTAATTACAGAAAATAAAAAAACGCTAACATTGCAAAAAATAACACACAACACTATCCAATTGCAAATAAATAACAAACTACACCATCCAAAATAAAAAAAATTAAACCTAATCCTTATGAAAATAAAAAAGAACCCCAAAATAAAAAAGAAATCAGCTCTTTTACATTACAAATAAACCAAGTCCTCCCTAACAGTAAAACCCCACCACCCACCAAACCCCCCCAAAAAAACAAAAAAAACTAACACTAATAAACCTTAACTACCCATTGCCCCTAAAGAGCATTTGTATGGGCATTGCCCTTAAAAAGGCATTCAGCTCTTTTCACTGCCCTTAAAAGGGCATTCAGCTCTTTTGCAATTTGCCCCCCCCCCGAAAACCCTAATCTGAATAAACAAACCCCCCCCCCAAAAAAAAAATAAACACTAAAGCCCCAAATAGGTACTCCTGTTTTCAGAAGTCCGGCGGAGAAGGTCTTCTTCCAGGCTGGTCCATCATCTTCATCCACAGCGAAGGCGGCGCGTAGGTCCGGATCGGTCTTCTCAGAAGTGGCACTCCTCGGCAGGGGCGGACATCGGCTAAAGCGTGGAGGTTCCTCTTCATGCGATCGTCCGCCGCACACTGAAGATTGAATTCAAGGTAACCCATATTTATTGGGGTACCTTGAATTCTTATTGGCTGAAATTTTCAAAATCAGCCAATAGGATGAGAGCTAGTGAAATCTTATTGGCTGATTTGAACAGCTAATAGGATTAAAGTAGCTCTAATCCTATTGGCTGCTTTGAAAAATTCAGCCAATAGGAATGCAAGGTACCCCAAATTGATTGCGGTACCTTGCATTCAATATTTAGTATACGACTGGCATCGGATGAAGAGGAGCCTCCTTGCTGCCGAGGACTGCCGCCACCGCCACAAAATGACCATCGCCGAGGATCGCCACATCTGGGACGACCACTCCAGACCTCCGTTCCGCACCGCCTTCGCTGTGGATGAAGATGATAGACTGGCCTGGAAGAAGACCTTCTCCGCTGGACTTCTGAAACCGTGAGTACATATTTGGGGCTTTAGTGTTAGGTTTTTTTTTTTTTCATTTTTTGGGGGCTTTTGTTTTTTTAGATTAGGTTTTTTTTGGGGGGGGGGGAAATTGCAAAAGAGCTGAATGCCCTTTTAAGGGCAGTGGAAAAGAGCTGAATGCCCTTTTAAGGGCAATGCCCATACAAATGCCCCTTTAGGGGCAATAGGTAGTAGGTAGTTTAGGTTTATTAGTGTTAGTTTTTTTTTTTAATTTTGGGGGGTTTTACTGAAAGAGGTTTAATCTTCCCCCTACTAGGACTACTGGATCGGTGGACGCACCTTCATGCAGTTTTAGAAGTGGGAACAGATTTCTTACCCTGTTTGGACTTGTTCCAGTTAGATTTAGGACTCTAGACTGAATCAGAGGAACTTTGCTTTTGAACAGAGGGGTCAGTTTTCTTATCTTTATTTTGACTAAAGGAACGAAAATTATTAGGACCTATGGATTTTCATTTAGACTTCCTGTTTTGAGGAAGAAAAGCTCCTTTACCCCCAGTAATAGTAGAAATAATAGAATCTAAATCAGACCCAAATAACTTCTTTCCTTGAAAAGAGACAATAATCTAGATTTAGACAGCATATCAGCATTCCAGGATTTAAGCCACAATGCCTCCTGGCAAATGCCTCCTGGCAAGAATAACTTAAGACATGCTTTTGACATTAATTTTCAGAATATCAAACACAGCATCACAAATAAAAGAATTTGCACTCTTAAGCAAAATTAATAGGATTTGCACTAAAAGGGTTATTAGAAAACTGGACAACTGAAAGACTGGACAACCAGCAAGTAGAAGAAGCAGCTATATCAGCAATAGAAATAGCTGTCCTTAGAATATAATCAGTATGTAGAAAGACACTTCTATGAAAGGATTCTAACTTCCTGTCAAAATGGCCCTTAAAGGAAGTACCGTCTTCCAAAGGAATAGTAGTATGTTTAGCTAGAGGGGAAATGGCCCCATCCACTTTGGGAACTGTTTCGCATAACTCTAGATTAGCAGAAGGTAAAGGATATAACTTTTTAAAACTTTCAGAAAGATTAAAAGACACACCTGGCTTAGACCATTCCCAAGCAATCATGTCAAAGACAGTATCAGGCATAGGGAAATCCTCAGGGAGAGTAACAGTTTGAAAAACTGAATTTAAAAGATTAAAGGTTTAGCATCAGAAGATTTAGGATCTCTAAACCCCAAAGTGACTAAGACCTCTTTTAAAAGAGAATGAATATGTTCAACTTTAAACAAAAAAAAGAGGAAATATCAGGTTCTACTTCAGATGAGGAATCCTCACCATACCACAGAATCTCTAGAATCAGGGCACATAGCACTTGTAGAAGGTAAAATCTGAACTGACGTTTTACGCTTATTTGAAGGCAGGAGAGCAGACAAAGGCAACAGAGACATGATTTCATAGCAGGAGGCACCACCTCAGCATTAACCTGTAATGAACAAAGACTAGGTAGATTAGTATCCGAAGAAACAGCATTATATTGGTCTGTATGCATCAGCAAATTTAAACATGAGCCACATAAATGAACTGAAGAAGGCACTTCAGCTTTTTTACAATAAGCACACCTAATAATGGTAGAAGGATGTTAAGGAGAGTCAGTTTCTAGGGTAAATTTAGGGACAGAATTCTGCAGCATCATTATAGCATATAGCAAAGCAATGCAATAGACACTTTAAAACGCCTTAAGAAAGCTCTTGAGGAAAGCAATCCATGTACCCCTGCCTAAGCAGCTTTACAGAGACATGCACGCTAAGCAGAGCTGAGCATAGTAGAAAACATTACTGTCGAACGCATGCCAAACAACTGACTGTCTAAATGGCAAAGAGTACGCCAAAAAAATGCGCCTGCATAACCGAGAAAACAGGCGTAACATGGTGTGCGTACATCAACTTGTGCACATGCGCTAACCTGACAAACTCAGTGCGCAAAACTAACCTGTACCTCCTAGAAGGCTAAGGGATGTGCGTTAACCTGTTAAATGTAAACCCAACATCCATAACCCAGTGCACAAAAACAGGCAGACACGAATAGGAGTATAATGTAGATCTATAAAGGGAGGAAGAAGACACGTCCCTGAGACTGATTACAGAGGCCCTATGAAGGATTTCCCATGAGGTGAAACAATCGGATAATAAACCATACCCCAAATACATCCCTCTGACAAGCACTGTACTCTGAGGGGAACCGGGCCTCAACATTGAAGTGGGTGAAGTGGCAGGGGTTTTATAGAGCTCTTGGGGTTTGGGAATCTTTGCCTCCTCCTGTGATCACCATGATGCAAGTCTTTCAGGTTAGGGAGCTGTTTGGGGGTCGACGACAGCACAGGGGTTTTGGGATCCTCAAGAGGCAAAGTAGCCTATCAATATTCTGGAACTTTGTGCAATTTTCAGGACCCTTCAAGCTTGGCCTATGTTAATAAGGGAGACATCTCCATTTCCAGACAGACAATGTTACAGCAGTAGCTTATGTCAACCATCAGGGCGGGATTCACAGTTCCCTGGCTATGATGGAGGTATCTCGAATTCTCTCTTGGGCAGAAGTCAATTCTTGCCTAATCTCTTCGATTCACTTCCCAGAAGTGAACAATTGGGAGGCAGACTTCCTCAGTTGTCAGTCTCTATATCCAGGGGAGTGGTCTCTTCATCGGGATGTGTTCAATCTGATTGTTGATCTTTGGGGTCTACCAGAGATAGATCTGATGGCATCTTGTTTAAACAACAAATGCGTCAGTAAATAGGGAGCACTCCTTTGTACCCGATGGCTCAGATCCAATAAACCAATGTATTGAAAATACTATGGGACTCAGCGTTTGTGTTTTTTTCCCAGGTACTTATGCAAGATCCATGGATCCTCAGGCACAGGTAGTGGATGCTCTAGTAGTTCCTTGGTCATTTTTGCTTATCTTATTCCTCCTGTTTTTTTCTTGGGGTTGATTATTTTGAGCACATCTTTTTTCCCCTGCTCCTTTTAATAATTTTTTCCTTTCCTCACTTGCTTGGCTATATGTTAGACTTGAGGTATGTGTGAGGTGGGAGGAGTTTTACAGAGCTCTTGGGAATCTGTGCCTCTTCCTAGAGAAGAGTAATTCCCATGAGTAATAAATCGTGGACTGTCACCTGTATGAAATATATATATAATCCAGGACATACTTGAAAACGAGAGAAATCTCAATGTATCCTTCCTGGTAAAATATTTTATAAATAAATAAATTATATATATATATATATATATATATATATATATATACATACACACATACACACACACTGTATACATACATATGTGCATACACACACAAACAAATACAAATACTCTGACATGTAATAGGACATTATAATGCAAAAATGACATGTTTTTAGAGTATGTAATTTTAGCACTAGTAACCCTGCACTGCTATGTGTGTAACCCTGAAAAGTTGTTAAACACATACTAAAAGTACCGGTTGATAGCCAAAGAACTGTTGGTCCTGAGCAGATATAGCCACTGAACCAATCAGCAACAGCAGTCAATTGGGACCATTAGCTCTGTATTTTAATGGGTTTAATTCAGATAAAAGGGACAGTGTACAGTAAAATAGCTTTCCCTTTAATGTGTTTCCAATAACTTGTTATACAAGCTGCATAGTTTTGTTTGTATTGCATATATTTGTATATTTTGGAAATTGTTTCTTTAGACTTATTTTTGTATATAAAATAGCCGCCTTTGATAATTAAAACTGCAACCCAATAAAATGAGCCAAGCTGGTAGGAACAACAGACCTTATCATCATATCTGTCTTATACTTTACAAGGTCCCCTTTATCTCTATTTCCCACTGTTTACTCAAAGACCAATGGAAAATGAACATGTTAGTTACTCTTTGTTACACCCCCATTGGGAGTATGATTTCATCTAAACTTTCATGTTTATACAAGTACTAGTTATAGAAAAACTAGGTGCTGAAATGTCAGTATAGGTGGGGATACAACAGAGAGAACCAGCTATTGCAAATGTCAAAATAAAAGTAAATGAACTAGTTGTAAACAATTTCACACTCTTTAGTACGGAATAAGATTGCTGTCACAAAAGGCAAGTGTGTGTGATTCTTTATCATTGAATATAAATTGTGGCATATGAATACAAATCTACATTTTCAAAATACTTTTTTTTTTTTTTTTTAAAAAAACAGAATTTATGCTTACCTGATAAATTTCTTTCTCTTGTGATGTATTGAGTCCACGGATTCATCCATACTTATGGGATATTCTCCTTCCCAACAGGAAGTGGCAGAGAGAGCACCCATAGCAGAGCTGTCCATATAGCTCCTCCCTTAGCTCCACCCCCCAATCATTCGACCGAAGGCTAGGAAGAAAAAGGAGAAACTATAGGGTGCAGTGGTGACTGAAGCATTTTAAATAAAAAATATACTTAAATAGACAGGGCGGGTCGTGGACTCGATACATCACAAGAGAAAGAAATTTATCAGGTAAGCATAAATTATGTTTTCTCTTGTAAGATGTATCGAGTCCACGGATTCATCCATACTTATGGGATACCAATACCAAAGCTTTAGGACACGGATGAAGGGAGGGACAAGACAGGTACCTTAAACGGAAGGCACCACTGCTTGTAGAACCTTTCTCCCAAAAATAGCCTCCGAAGAAGCAAAAGTATAAAATTTGGAAAATTTGGAAAAAGTATGAAGCGAAGACCAAGTCACAGCCTTACAAAAGCCCATGTGGAAGCCACTGCTCTAGTAGAATGAGCAGTAATTCTTTCAGGAGGCTGCTGGCCAGCAGTCTCATAAGCCAAACGGATGAAACTTTTCAGCCAAAAGGAAAGAGAGGTAGCCGTAGCCTTTTGACCTCTCCGTTTACCAGAATAAACAACAAACAATGAAGATGTTTGATGGAAATCTTTAGTTGCTTGTAAGTAGAACTTTAAAGCACCACATCAAGATTGTGCAACAGACATTCCTTCTTCTTTGATGAAGGATTAGGACACAGAGAAGGAACAACAATCTCCTGATTGATATTCCTATTAGAAACAACCTTAGGAAGAAACCCAGGTTTGGTATGCAAAACCACCTTATCTGCATGGAAAACTAGGTAAGGTGAGTCACACTGTAAAGCAGATAACTCAGAAACTCTTCGAGCCGAAAAGATAGCTACTAAAAACAAAACTTTCCAAGATAGAAGCTTAATATCTATAGAATGCATAGGTTCAAACGGAACCCCTTGAAGAACATTAAGAACCAAATTTAGGCTCCATGGTGGAGCAACAGGTTTAAATACAGGCTTGATCCTGACCAAGGCCTGACTAAACGCTTGAACGTCTGGGACATCTGCCAGACGTTTGTGTAAAAGAATAGACAAAGCAGATATTTGTCCTTTTAAGGAACTAACTGATAATCCCTTCTCCAATCCTTCTTGGAGAAAGGACAAAATTCTAGGAATCCTAATCTTACTCCATGAGTAACCCTTGGATTCACACCAACAAAGATATCTGCACCAAATCTTATGATAGATTTTCCTAGTGACAGGCTTTCTAGCCTTAATCAGGGTATCAATGACCGACTCAGAGAAACCACGCTTTGATAGATTCAGGCATTCAATCTCCAAGCAGTCAGACGCAGAGAAGTTAGATTTGGATGCTTGAAAGGACCTTGGATTAGAAGGTCCTGCCTCATTGGCAGAGTCCACGGTGGAACAGATGACATGTCCACCAGGTCTGCAAACCAAGTCCTGCGTGGCCACGCAGGCGCTATCAGAATCACCGAAGCTCTCTCCTGCTTGATTCTGGCAACCAGACGTGGTAGGAGAGGAAACGGTGGAAATACATAAGCCAGATTGAAGGACCAGGGCACTGCTAGAGCATCTATCAATACCACCTGGGGATCCCGGGACCTGGACCCGTAACAAGGAAGTTTGGCGTTCTGTCGGGATGCCATCAGATCAAATTCTGGTGTGCCCCATAGCTGAGTCAGCTGGGCAAATACCTCCGGATGGAGCTCCCACTCCCCCGGATGAAAAGTCTGATGACTTAGGAAATCCGCCTCCCAGTTCTCTACCCCTGGGATATGGATTGCTGAGAGATGGCAAGAGTGATCCTCCGCCCATCGGATTATTTTGGTTACCTCCACCATCGCTAGAGAACTCTGTGTTCCTCCTTGATGATTGATATAAGCTACAGTCGTAATGTTGTCCAACTGAAATCTGATGAATTTGGCCGCAGCTAGCTGAGGCCATGCCTGAAGCGCATTGAATATTGCTCTCAGTCCTAAAATGTTTATCGGGAGGAGAGATTCCCGAGACCATAAGCCCTGTGCTTTCAGGGATTTCCTGACTGCACCCCAGCCTAGCTGGCATCTGTCGTTACTATGAGCCACTCTGGCCTGCGGAAACACATTCCCTGAGACAGGTGGTCCTGAGACAACCACCAGAGAAGAGAATCTCTGGTCTCTTGGTCCAGATGCAGTTGAGGAGACAAATCTGCATAATCCCCATTCCACTGTTTGAGCATGCATAGTTGCAGTGGTCTGAGGTGTAGGCGGGCATAAGAAACTATGTCCATTTTTGCTACC
This sequence comes from Bombina bombina, assembly GCF_027579735.1. NCBI lineage: Eukaryota > Metazoa > Chordata > Amphibia > Anura > Bombinatoridae > Bombina > Bombina bombina. The sequence continues at coordinate 1,252,107,411 of NC_069500.1, forward strand.
ATGAGTCTGATTACCTCCATACCTCCATACACTGAGCCACTGATGGCCGAGGAATGGAATGAAGAGCTCGGCAAGTGATTAAAAGTTTTGATTTTCTGACCTCCATCAGAAATATTTTCATTTCTACCGAGTCTATCAGAGTCCCTAGGAAGGAAACTCTTGTGAGAGGGACGAGAGAACTCTTTTTTTATGTTCACCTTCCATCCGTGAGATCTCAGAAACGCCAACACGATGTCCGTGTGAGACTTGGCTAGCTGGAAAGTCGACGCCTGAATTAAGATGTCGTCTAGATAATGCGCCACTGCTATGCCCCGCGGTCTTAAAACCGCCAAAAGGGACCCTAGCACCTTTGTGAAAATTCAGGGAGCCGTGGCCAACCCGAAGGGAAGGGCCACAAACTGGCAATGCCTGTCCAGAAAGGCAAATTTGAGGAATTGATGATGATCTCTGTGAATAGGGATGTGTAGATACGCATCCTTTAAATCCACGGTAGTCATATATTGACCCTTCTGGATCAGAGGAAGAATAGTCTGAATAGTCTCCATCTTGAAAGATGGTACTCTGAGGAATTTGTTTAGAATTTTGAGATCCAAAATCGGTCTGAAAGTTCCCTCTTTTTTGGGAACCACAAACAGGTTGGAGTAAAAACCTAGCCCTTGTTCCGCTCTTGGAACTGGGCGAATCACTCCCATGGTATGTAGGTCTTCTACACAACGTAAGAACGCCTCTCTCTTTGTCTGGTTTGCAGACAATTGAGAAATGTGAAATCTCTCCCTTTGGGGGGGGGGGGGGGGGGAGTCTTTGAAGTCCAGAAGATATCCTTGGGACACAATTTCTAAAGACCAGGAATCGTGAACATCTCTTGCCCAAGCCTGAGCGAAGAGAGAGAGTCTGCCCCCTACTAGATCCGGTCCCGGATCGGGGGCTACCCCTTCATGCTGTCTTAGAGGCTGCAGCAGGCTTCTTGACCTGTTTACCTTTGTTCCAAGTCTGGTTAGGTCTCCAGACTGACTTGGATTGGACAGAATTCCCCTCTTGCTTTGCTGTAGGGGAAGCTGAAGCGGGACCTTTGAAGTTCCGAAAGGAACGAAAATTATTTTGTTTGGTCCTCATCTTATTTGTTTTATCCTGAGGGAGGGCATGGCCTTTCCCTCCAGTGATGTCTGAAATAATTTCTTTCAGTGTAGGCCCGAATAGGGTCTTTCCTTTGAAAGGGATGTTCAACAACTTAGATTTTGATGACACATCAGCAGACCAGGACTTAAGCCATAACGCCCTGCGTGCTAAAATGGCAAAACCTGAATTCTTTGCCGCTAATTTAGCCATTTGGAAAGCGGCATCTGTAATGAAAGAATTAGCCAACTTAAGGGCCTTAATTCTGTCCATAATATCCTCTAATGGAGTCTCCACCTGGGGAGCCTCTTCTAGAGCCTCATACCAGAAAGCAGCTGCAGTAGTTACATGAACAATGCATGCAATAGGTTGGAGAAGAAAACCTTGCTGAACAAAAATTTTCTTTAGGAGACCCTCTAATTTTTTATCCATAGGATATTTGAAAGCACAACTGTCTTTGATAGGTATAGTTGTACGCTTAGCAAGAGTAGAAATAGCTCCCTCCACCTTAGGAACAGTCTGCCACGAGTCCTGTATGGTGTCAGATATGGGAAACATTTTCTTAAAAACAGGAGGGGGAGCGAACGGAATACCTGGTCTATCCCACTCCTTAGCAACAATAGTCACAATCCTCTTAGGGACTGGAAAAACATCAGTGTAAACAGTAACTTCTAAGTATCTGTCCATTTTACACAATTTCTCTGGTACCACTATAGGGTCACAATCGTCTAGAGTAGCTAATACCTCCTTGAGCAATAAGCGGAGGTGTTCAAGCTTAAATTTAAAGGCCGTCGTATCAGAAGCTGTCTGAGGGAGCGTCTTTCCTGAATCAGAAATCTCTCCATCAGATAACAAATCCCTTACCCCTACTTCAGAACATTGTGAGGGTATATCGGATACAGCTACTAAAGCGTCAGACGGCTCAGCATTTGTTCTTAACCCAGAGCTGTCACGTTTTACTTGTAAACCAGGTAGTTTAGAGAAAACCTCTGTGAGTGTTTTATTCATAACTATGGCCATGTCTTGTAAAGTAAATGAATTCGACGCATTAGAGGTACTTGGCGTCACTTGTGCGGGCATTACTGGTTGTGGCACTTGGGGAGAGCTAGATGAACTTTCCTTTCCTTTGAACTGAGAATCATCTATTGCAATATTTTTAAGTGCTAAAATATGCTCTTTATAATTTATAGACATATCAGTGCAAGTGGGACACATTCTAAGAGGGGGTTCCACAATGTCCTGATTGATATTCCTATTAGAAACAACCTTAGGAAGAAACCCAGGTTTGGTATGCAAAACCACCTTATCTGCATGGAAAACTAGGTAAGGTGAGTCACACTGTAAAGCAGATAACTCAGAAACTCTTCGAGCCGAAAAGATAGCTACTAAAAACAAAACTTTCCAAGATAGAAGCTTAATATCTATAGAATGCATAGGTTCAAACGGAACCCCTTGAAGAACATTAAGAACCAAATTTAGGCTCCATGGTGGAGCAACAGGTTTAAATACAGGCTTGATCCTGACCAAGGCCTGACTAAACGCTTGAACGTCTGGGACATCTGCCAGACGTTTGTGTAAAAGAATAGACAAAGCAGATATTTGTCCTTTTAAGGAACTAACTGATAATCCCTTCTCCAATCCTTCTTGGAGAAAGGACAAAATTCTAGGAATCCTAATCTTACTCCATGAGTAACCCTTGGATTCACACCAACAAAGATATCTGCACCAAATCTTATGATAGATTTTCCTAGTGACAGGCTTTCTAGCCTTAATCAGGGTATCAATGACCGACTCAGAGAAACCACGCTTTGATAGATTCAGGCATTCAATCTCCAAGCAGTCAGACGCAGAGAAGTTAGATTTGGATGCTTGAAAGGACCTTGGATTAGAAGGTCCTGCCTCATTGGCAGAGTCCACGGTGGAACAGATGACATGTCCACCAGGTCTGCAAACCAAGTCCTGCGTGGCCACGCAGGCGCTATCAGAATCACCGAAGCTCTCTCCTGCTTGATTCTGGCAACCAGACGTGGTAGGAGAGGAAACGGTGGAAATACATAAGCCAGATTGAAGGACCAGGGCACTGCTAGAGCATCTATCAATACCACCTGGGGATCCCGGGACCTGGACCCGTAACAAGGAAGTTTGGCGTTCTGTCGGGATGCCATCAGATCAAATTCTGGTGTGCCCCATAGCTGAGTCAGCTGGGCAAATACCTCCGGATGGAGCTCCCACTCCCCCGGATGAAAAGTCTGATGACTTAGGAAATCCGCCTCCCAGTTCTCTACCCCTGGGATATGGATTGCTGAGAGATGGCAAGAGTGATCCTCCGCCCATCGGATTATTTTGGTTACCTCCACCATCGCTAGAGAACTCTGTGTTCCTCCTTGATGATTGATATAAGCTACAGTCGTAATGTTGTCCAACTGAAATCTGATGAATTTGGCCGCAGCTAGCTGAGGCCATGCCTGAAGCGCATTGAATATTGCTCTCAGTCCTAAAATGTTTATCGGGAGGAGAGATTCCCGAGACCATAAGCCCTGTGCTTTCAGGGATTTCCTGACTGCACCCCAGCCTAGCTGGCATCTGTCGTTACTATGAGCCACTCTGGCCTGCGGAAACACATTCCCTGAGACAGGTGGTCCTGAGACAACCACCAGAGAAGAGAATCTCTGGTCTCTTGGTCCAGATGCAGTTGAGGAGACAAATCTGCATAATCCCCATTCCACTGTTTGAGCATGCATAGTTGCAGTGGTCTGAGGTGTAGGCGGGCATAAGAAACTATGTCCATTTTTGCTACCATGAGTCTGATTACCTCCATACCTCCATACACTGAGCCACTGATGGCCGAGGAATGGAATGAAGAGCTCGGCAAGTGATTAAAAGTTTTGATTTTCTGACCTCCATCAGAAATATTTTCATTTCTACCGAGTCTATCAGAGTCCCTAGGAAGGAAACTCTTGTGAGAGGGACGAGAGAACTCTTTTTTTATGTTCACCTTCCATCCGTGAGATCTCAGAAACGCCAACACGATGTCCGTGTGAGACTTGGCTAGCTGGAAAGTCGACGCCTGAATTAAGATGTCGTCTAGATAATGCGCCACTGCTATGCCCCGCGGTCTTAAAACCGCCAAAAGGGACCCTAGCACCTTTGTGAAAATTCAGGGAGCCGTGGCCAACCCGAAGGGAAGGGCCACAAACTGGCAATGCCTGTCCAGAAAGGCAAATTTGAGGAATTGATGATGATCTCTGTGAATAGGGATGTGTAGATACGCATCCTTTAAATCCACGGTAGTCATATATTGACCCTTCTGGATCAGAGGAAGAATAGTCTGAATAGTCTCCATCTTGAAAGATGGTACTCTGAGGAATTTGTTTAGAATTTTGAGATCCAAAATCGGTCTGAAAGTTCCCTCTTTTTTGGGAACCACAAACAGGTTGGAGTAAAAACCTAGCCCTTGTTCCGCTCTTGGAACTGGGCGAATCACTCCCATGGTATGTAGGTCTTCTACACAACGTAAGAACGCCTCTCTCTTTGTCTGGTTTGCAGACAATTGAGAAATGTGAAATCTCTCCCTTTGGGGGGGGGGGGGGGGAGTCTTTGAAGTCCAGAAGATATCCTTGGGACACAATTTCTAAAGACCAGGAATCGTGAACATCTCTTGCCCAAGCCTGAGCGAAGAGAGAGAGTCTGCCCCCTACTAGATCCGGTCCCGGATCGGGGGCTACCCCTTCATGCTGTCTTAGAGGCTGCAGCAGGCTTCTTGACCTGTTTACCTTTGTTCCAAGTCTGGTTAGGTCTCCAGACTGACTTGGATTGGACAGAATTCCCCTCTTGCTTTGCTGTAGGGGAAGCTGAAGCGGGACCTTTGAAGTTCCGAAAGGAACGAAAATTATTTTGTTTGGTCCTCATCTTATTTGTTTTATCCTGAGGGAGGGCATGGCCTTTCCCTCCAGTGATGTCTGAAATAATTTCTTTCAGTGTAGGCCCGAATAGGGTCTTTCCTTTGAAAGGGATGTTCAACAACTTAGATTTTGATGACACATCAGCAGACCAGGACTTAAGCCATAACGCCCTGCGTGCTAAAATGGCAAAACCTGAATTCTTTGCCGCTAATTTAGCCATTTGGAAAGCGGCATCTGTAATGAAAGAATTAGCCAACTTAAGGGCCTTAATTCTGTCCATAATATCCTCTAATGGAGTCTCCACCTGGGGAGCCTCTTCTAGAGCCTCATACCAGAAAGCAGCTGCAGTAGTTACATGAACAATGCATGCAATAGGTTGGAGAAGAAAACCTTGCTGAACAAAAATTTTCTTTAGGAGACCCTCTAATTTTTTATCCATAGGATATTTGAAAGCACAACTGTCTTTGATAGGTATAGTTGTACGCTTAGCAAGAGTAGAAATAGCTCCCTCCACCTTAGGAACAGTCTGCCACGAGTCCTGTATGGTGTCAGATATGGGAAACATTTTCTTAAAAACAGGAGGGGGAGCGAACGGAATACCTGGTCTATCCCACTCCTTAGCAACAATAGTCACAATCCTCTTAGGGACTGGAAAAACATCAGTGTAAACAGTAACTTCTAAGTATCTGTCCATTTTACACAATTTCTCTGGTACCACTATAGGGTCACAATCGTCTAGAGTAGCTAATACCTCCTTGAGCAATAAGCGGAGGTGTTCAAGCTTAAATTTAAAGGCCGTCGTATCAGAAGCTGTCTGAGGGAGCGTCTTTCCTGAATCAGAAATCTCTCCATCAGATAACAAATCCCTTACCCCTACTTCAGAACATTGTGAGGGTATATCGGATACAGCTACTAAAGCGTCAGACGGCTCAGCATTTGTTCTTAACCCAGAGCTGTCACGTTTTACTTGTAAACCAGGTAGTTTAGAGAAAACCTCTGTGAGTGTTTTATTCATAACTATGGCCATGTCTTGTAAAGTAAATGAATTCGACGCATTAGAGGTACTTGGCGTCACTTGTGCGGGCATTACTGGTTGTGGCACTTGGGGAGAGCTAGATGAACTTTCCTTTCCTTTGAACTGAGAATCATCTATTGCAATATTTTTAAGTGCTAAAATATGCTCTTTATAATTTATAGACATATCAGTGCAAGTGGGACACATTCTAAGAGGGGGTTCCACAATGGCTTCAAAACACATAGAACAAGGATTTTTCTTGGTGTCAGACATGTTAAACAGGCTAGTAATGAAACAAACAAGCTTGGAAAACACTTTAATCAAAGAAAATAACACTTTAAACAAAAACGGTACTGTGCCTTTAAGAGAAAAAAAGCTGCACAAACTCTTTGCAAAACAGTGTAAAAAAAGCAGTAAACAAAAACGAAATTTTTACAGTATCATCATAAACCCTTAGTAACTTTGCACCACTATGCAAATAAACAATTAACCCCTTAATGTAAAAACCGGATTGAAAAAACTTCAAAACCGGTAAAATAACGTTCAGCACCTTGCCAAAGCTCTGCTGTGGTGCCTACCTGCCCTTTAGGAACGATTTGTGGGGGAGAAAAAACAAAAAACCCTCTTTACAGCCCTCAAATACAGCAGGAATCTCTGGAGAAGTAGCTGGATGCTTCTGAGGTAAATAAACTGTGCAACTGAAAATAGGCCCCTCCCACCTCACTCATGTTATGGGGCCTAAAAAACACCACAGAGTGTTTCTTAAACTAGCCATGTGGGTTAATAACCCTTAAACAAGCCACAACGACCCCTTAAAGTCCCTCAAAAAACGTTTTATTTGTAATTAAACCAAAATGTTTTTTTCCTATTAGTGTGACCAGTAACTATGAGCCCTTTATGCAAGCTTGGATTCCTCTTTTACTGAATACAGCTTACCTTTCCCTCATGGGGATATTGCCAGCCTTTTCTAGAAATAACAGTCTGTCTAGAAAAAAATAGACTGAACATACCTTAATGCGGTTTAGCCTGCAAACTTTTCCCAAAACAGAAGTTTTCCTGTACTCTTCAGCCCTTGTGAGAACAGCAGTGGATCTTAGTTACAAAATGCTAAGATCATCATCCTCCTTGCAGAAATCTTCATCCCTTTTCTGCCAGAGAGTAAATAGTACACACCGGTACCATTTAAAATAACAAACTTTTGCTTGAGAAAATAAAAACTAACATTTTTGTCACCACACTCCCTTTACCCTTCCTAGCAGTTAAGCAGGCAGAGAAAATGACTGGGGGTGGAGCTATGGGAGGAGCTATATGGACAGCTCTGCTGTGGGTGCTCTCTCTGCCACTTCCTGTTGGGAAGGAGAATATCCCATAAGTATGGATGAATCCGTGGACTCGATACATCTTACAAGAGAAATACAGTTTATTTTTTAAATACAAATCCTTAATTACAAATAAAAAACATAATTTATGCTTACCTGATAAATTCCTTTCTTCTGTAGTGTGATCAGTCCACGGGTCATCATTACTTCTGGGATATTACTCCTCCCCAACAGGAAGTGCAAGAGGATTCACCCAGCAGAGCTGCATATAGCTCCTCCCCTCTACGTCACTCCCAGTCATTCGACCAAGGACCAACGAGAAAGGAGAAGCCAAGGGTGTAGTGGTGACTGGAGTATAAATTAAAAAATATTTACCTGCCTTAAAAACAGGGCGGGCCGTGGACTGATCACACTACAGAAGAAAGGAATTTATCAGGTAAGCATAAATTATGTTTTCTTCTGTTAAGTGTGATCAGTCCACGGGTCATCATTACTTCTGGGATACCAATACCAAAGCAAAAGTACACGGATGACGGGAGGGATAGGCAGGCTCTTTATACAGAAGGAACCACTGCCTGAAGAACCTTTCTCCCAAAAATAGCCTCAGAGGAAGCAAAAGTGTCAAATTTGTAAAATTTGGAAAAAGTATGAAGCGAAGACCAAGTTGCAGCCTTGCAAATCTGCTCAACAGAGGCCTCATTCTTGAAGGCCCAAGTGGAAGCCACAGCTCTAGTAGAATGAGCTGTAATTCTTTCAGGAGGCTGCTGTCCAGCAGTCTCATAAGCTAAACGAATTATGCTACGAAGCCAAAAAGAAAGAGAGGTAGCAGAAGCCTTTTGACCTCTCCTCTGACCAGAGTAAACGACAAACAGGGAAGACGTTTGTCGAAATTCCTTAGTTGCCTGTAAGTAAAATTTTAGAGCACGGACTACATCCAGGTTGTGCAGTAGACGTTCCTTCTTCGAAGAAGGATTTGGGCACAAAGAAGGAACAACAATCTCTTGATTGATATTCCTGTTAGTGACTACCTTAGGTAAGAACCCAGGTTTAGTACGCAGAACTACCTTATCCGAATGAAAAATCAAATAAGGAGAATCACAATGTAAGGCTGATAATTCAGAGACTCTTCGAGCCGAGGAAATAGCCATTAAAAATAGAACTTTCCAAGATAACAACTTTATATCAATGGAATGAAGGGGTTCAAACGGAACGCCCTGTAAAACATTAAGAACAAGGTTTAAACTCCATGGTGGAGCAACAGTTTTAAACACAGGCTTAATCCTGGCCAAAGCCTGACAAAAAGCCTGGACGTCAGGAACTTCTGACAGACGTTTGTGTAACAGAATGGACAGAGCTGAGATCTGTCCCTTTAATGAACTAGCAGATAAACCCTTTTCTAAACCTTCTTGTAGAAAAGACAATATCCTAGGAATCCTAACCTTACTCCAAGAGTAACCTTTGGATTCACACCAATATAGGTATTTACGCCATATCTTATGGTAAATCCTTCTGGTAACAGGCTTCCTAGCCTGTATTAAGGTATCAATAACTGACTCAGAAAACCCACGTCTTGATAAAATCAAGCGTTCAATTTCCAAGCAGTCAGCTTCAGAGAAGTTAGATTTTGATGTTTGAAAGGACCCTGCATCAGAAGGTCCTGTTTCAGAGGTAGAGACCAAGGTGGACAGGATGACATGTCCACCAGGTCTGCATACCAAGTCCTGCGTGGCCATGCAGGTGCTATTAGAATCACTGATGCTCTCTCCTGTTTGATTCTGGCAATCAATCGAGGAAGCATCGGGAAGGGTGGAAACACGTAAGCCATCCTGAAGTCCCAAGGTGCTGTCAGGGCATCTATCAGGACTGCTCCTGGATCCCTGGATCTGGACCCGTAACGAGGAAGCTTGGCGTTCTGTCGAGACGCCATGAGATCTATTTCTGGTTTGCCCCAACGTCGAAGTATTTGGGCAAAGACCTCCGGATGAAGTTCCCACTCCCCCGGATGAAAAGTCTGACGACTTAAGAAATCCGCCTCCCAGTTCTCCACTCCCGGGATGTGGATTGCTGACAGGTGGCAAGAGTGAGACTCTGCCCAGCGAATTATCTTTGATACTTCCATCATAGCTAGGGAGCTTCTTGTCCCTCCCTGATGGTTGATGTAAGCTACGGTCGTGATGTTGTCCGACTGAAACCTGATGAACCCCCGAGTTGTCAACTGGGGCCAAGCCAGGAGTGCATTGAGAACTGCTCTCAATTCCAGAATGTTTATTGGCAGGAGACTCTCCTCCTGACTCCATTGTCCCTGAGCCTTCAGAGAATTCCAGACGGCACCCCAACCTAGAAGGCTGGCGTCTGTTGTTACAATTGTCCAGTCTGGTCTGCTGAATGGCATCCCCCTGGACAGATGTGGCCGAGAAAGCCACCATAGAAGAGAATTTCTGGTCTCTCGATCCAGATTCAGAGAAGGGGACAAGTCTGAGTAATCCCCATTCCACTGACTTAGCATGCACAGTTGCAGTGGTCTGAGGTGTAAGCGTGCAAAGGGTACTATGTCCATTGCCGCTACCATTAAGCCGATTACCTCCATGCATTGAGCCACTGACGGGTGTTGAATGGAATGAAGGGTGCGGCAAGCACTTTGAAGTCTTGTTAGCCTGTCCTCTGTCAGGTAAATCTTCATTTCTACAGAATCTATAAGAGTCCCCAGGAAGGGAACTCTTGTGAGTGGAACGAGTGAACTTTTCTTTTCGTTCACCTTCCATCCATGTGACCTTAGAAATGCCAGTACTAACTCTGTATGAAACTTGGCAGTTTGAAAGCTTGAAGCTTGTATCAGAATGTCGTCTAGGTATGGAGCTACCGAGATTCCCCGCGGTCTTAGAACCGCCAGAAGAGCACCCAGAACCTTTGTGAAGATTCTTGGAGCTGTAGCCAATCCGAATGGAAGAGCCACAAACTGGTAATGCCTGTCTAGGAAGGCAAACCTTAGGTACCGGTAATGATCTTTGTGAATCGGTATGTGAAGGTAAGCATCTTTTAAATCTACAGTGGTCATGTACTGACCCTCTTGGATCATAGGTAAAATTGTCCGAATAGTCTCCATCTTGAACGATGGAACTCTTAGGAATTTGTTTAGTATCTTTAAGTCCAGGATTGGTCTGAAAGTTCCCTCTTTTTTGGGAACCACAAACAGATTTGAGTAAAACCCTTGTCCCTGTTCCGACCGTGGAACTGGATGGATTACTCCCATTAACAAGAGCTCTTGTACGCAGCGTAGAAACGCCTCTTTCTTTGTCTGGATTGTTGACAACCTTGACAGATGAAATCTCTCTCTTGGAGGAGAGTATTTGAAGTCCAGAAGGTATCCCTGAGATATTATCTCTAGCGCCCAGGGATCCTGGACATCTCTTGCCCAAGCCTGGGCGAAGAGAGAAAGTCTGCCCCCCACTAGATCCGATCCCGGATCGGGGGCCCTCAATTCATGCTGTTTTAGGGGCAGCAGCAGGTTTCCTGGCCTGCTTGCCCTTATTCCAGGACTGGTTAGGTTTCCAGCCTTGTCTGTAGCGAGCAACAGCTCCTTCCTGTTTTGGTGCAGAGGAAGTTGATGCTGCTCCTGCTTTGAAATTACGAAAGGAACGAAAATTAGACTGTCTAGCCTTAACTTTGGCTTTGTCCTGAGGCAGGGCATGGCCTTTACCTCCTGTAATGTCAGCGATAATCTCTTTCAACCCGGGCCCGAATAAGGTCTGCCCTTTGAAAGGTATATTAAGCAATTTAGACTTAGAAGTAACATCAGCTGACCAGGATTTTAGCCACAGAGCCCTGCGTGCCTGAATGGCGAATCCTGAATTCTTCGCCGTAAGTTTAGTTAAATGTACTACGGCCTCCGAAATGAATGAATTAGCTAGTTTAAGGACTCTAAGCCTGTCCGTAATGTCGTCCAGAGTAGCTGAACTAATGTTCTCTTCCAAAGACTCAATCCAGAATGCCGCTGCAGCCGTGACCGGCGCAATGCATGCAAGGGGTTGCAATATAAAACCTTGTTGAACAAACATTTTCTTAAGGTAACCCTCTAATTTTTTATCCATTGGATCTGAAAAAACATAATTTATGCTTACCTGATAAATTCCTTTCTTCTGTTGTGTGATCAGTCCACGGGTCATCATTACTTCTGGGATATAACTCCTCCCCAACAGGAAATGCAAGAGGATTCACCCAGCAGAGCTGCATATAGCTCCTCCCCTCTACGTCAGTCCCAGTCATTCGACCAAGAATCAACGAGAAAGGAGTAACCAAGGGTGAAGTGGTGACTGGAGTATAATTTAAAAGATATTTACCTGCCTTAAAACAGGGCGGGCCGTGGACTGATCACACAACAGAAGAAAGGAATTTATCAGGTAAGCATAAATTATGTTTTCTTCTGTTATGTGTGATCAGTCCACGGGTCATCATTACTTCTGGGATACCAATACCAAAGCAAAAGTACACGGATGACGGGAGGGATAGGCAGGCTCATTATACAGAAGGACTGT